>NC_034182.2:35629668-35751116 GCF_002021735.2 Oncorhynchus kisutch
TCTCTCTGCCCACCTATCTCTCTCTCTTTTCTCTCCTCCTCTCTTCTTGCCCCCTCCCCTTCTCTCTCTCTTCTCTCTCTGCCCCACCTCTCTCTCTCTCGCTCTCTGCCCCACCTTTCTCTCTCTCTCTCTTCTCTTCTAGGCCCCCCTTCTAATTCCTTCTCTCTCCTCTCTCTCTGCCCCCCTCTCTCTCTCTCGCTCTCTGCCACCTTCTCTCTCTCTCTCTCTCTCTGCCCCCTTCTCTCTCTCTCTCTCTCTCTGCCCCCCTTCTCTCTCTCTCTCTCTCTCTCTCTCTCTCTCTGTCTCTCTCTCTCTCTCCCTCTCTGACTATGTACTGGATATGTTATAATGTTGACTTATAGTATAAGATTACATACATTCCTATACAGTCTAAAGCCATCCTGACCACCGACCCTCCCCAACATAATTATTTTAGGCAGGGACTCAACTTTTGACCCATCTCTTAATACAAGCCTATGACGTTTGTGTCCATAATTACAAAAGAGCATTTCTTAAACCTTTAATGAATTTAAGATGTCTAAAGGCCATGTGTAAAATATTTACGCAGAGTCTAACAGAAATTGTCACAGCGAGGCATGCTTATATATGGGCTAGCAGTGCTCAGTGACCTTCTAGCCATTTAAAGTCATCTACAGCCTCAGACAGCCTTTTAGTCATGCTGCAGTGAACGTGTTTGATGTGCAGCCAACACTTGTTTAATCACTGGAAGACCCAAACAGCCCCTTAATACAGTACCTCTTAGCAAGGGCGCAACTTTGGTTTTAGAAGTGTGGGCATAATTATTATTATTCATTCTTTTTGTTTATTTTTTATTTAATTTTTACCCATTTTTCTCCACAATTTCGATCTTGTCTCATCGCTGCAACTCCTCAACGGGCTTGGGAGGCGAAGGTCGAGTCATGCGTCCTCCGAAACATGACCTGCTAAACCGCGATTCTTAACACCCGCCTGCACCAACATGTCGGAGGAAACACCGTTCAACTGGCCACCTAGTCCAGACTGCAGGCACCCAGCCTGCCACAAGGAGTCGCTAGAGTGCTATGAGCCAAGTAAAGTCCCCCCGGCCAAACCTTCCCCTAACCCGGATGACGCTGGGCCAATTGTGCGCCACCCTATGGGACTCAAGATAACGGCCGACTGTAACACAGCCCAGGATCGAACCCGGGTCTGTAGTGACGCCTCTAGCATTGCGATGCTGCGCCACTTGGGAGGCCCATTATTGATATTTGACTTTTTTTAACCAGTAGGATAAACTCTACAAACAGCCTACCCGACTCCATGTAAGATAGCCTACACCTTCACAATAAATTCCTTATCTATTTTAGACCAGGAAACATGATATGAAGAAAAAGTAGTCTATTTCAGAAGAACAGAATAGCATACTATGAGTTGTTCTTATGTTAGGTCCTGATGTGGCTAAGCCAGATGTGGGAAGGAGAGGCGGACCAAAATGCAGCGTGGTTGAAGTTCATGTTTTTTAATAGGAAAACTCAACATGAACATAACACAAAACAATAAATGTGGCAAAACCGAAACAGCCCTATCTGGTGCAACAAACACAAAGACAGGAAACAACCACCCACAAAACAGGCTACCTAAATATGGTTCCCAATCAGACAAATGACTAACACCTGCCTCTGATTGAGAACCATATCAGGCCCAAACACAGAAACAGACAAACTAGACATCCAACATAGAATGCCCACTCAGATCACACCCTGACCAAACAAAACATCGAAACATACAAAGCAAACTATGGTCAGGGTGTGATAAGATGACTGTGGGCTACACTAGTTCATTTAGCAGACAAGATTTGCTTATAATTCAGTGGCATTATTTTATATTAAAGTATGAAGAATACAATTGAACGAAGATGAATAAATTATAAATATTTTCTCCAAACGATTTGAGAGAGTGAACACATGCAGCTATTCTGTGTTGAGGGGTAAACAAATAAACCGGTCCTCCTATATGTTTAATTTAGAGTTAAATCAAATCAAATCACATTTTATTGGTCACATACACATGGTTAGCAGATGTTAATGCGAGTGAAGCGAAATGCTTGTGCTTCTAGTTCCGACAATGCAGTAATAACCAACGAGTAATCTAACCTAACAATTCCACAACTACTACCTTATACACAAGTGTAAAGGGATAAAGAGTATGTACATAAAGATATATGAATGAGTGATGGTACAGAACGGCATAGGCAAGATGCAGTAGATGGTATAGAGTGCAGTATATACATATGAGATAAGTAATGTAGGGAATATAAACATAAAGTGGCATAGGTTAAAGTGGCTAGTGATACATGTATTACATAAAGATGGCAAGATGCAGTAGATGGTATAGAGTGCAGTATATACATATGAGATAAGTAATGTAGGGAATATAAACATAAAGTGGCATAGGTTAAAGTGGCTAGTGATACATGTATTACATAAAGATGGCAAGATGCAGTAGATGGTATAGAGTGCAGTATATACATATGAGATAAGTAATGTAGGGAATATAAACATAAAGTGGCATAGGTTAAAGTGGCTAGTGATACATGTATTACATAAAGATGGCAAGATGCAGTAGATGATTTAGAGTACAGTATATACATATACATATGAGATGAGTAATGTAGGGTATGTAAACATTATATTAAGTGGCATTGTTTAAAGTGACTAGTGATACATTTTTTACATACATTTCTATTATTAAAGTGGCTGGGGTTGAGTCAGTATGTTGGCAGCAGCCACTCAATGTTAGTGGTGGCTGTTTAACAGTCTGATGGCCTTGAGATAGAAGCTGTTTTTCAGTCTCTCGGTCCCTGCTTTGATGCACCTGTACTGACCTCGCCTTCTGGATGATAGCGGGGTGAACAGGCAGTGGCTCGGGTGGTGGTTGTTGTCCTTGATGATCTTTATGGCCTTCCTGTGACATCGGGTGGTGTAGGTGTCCTGGAGGGCAGGTATTTCACCACCGGTGATGCGTTGTGCAGACCTCACTACCCTCTGGAGAGCCTTACAGTTGTGGGCGGAGCAGTTTGCATACCAGGCGGTGATACAGCCCGACAGGATGCTCTCGATTGTGCATCTGTAGAAGTTTGTGAGTGCTTTTGGTGACAAGCCGAATTTCTTCAGCCTCCTGAGGTTGAAGAGGCGCTGCCGCGCCTTCTTCACAACGCTGTCTGTGTGGGTGGACCAATTCAGTTTGTCTGTGATGTGTACGCCGAGGAACTTAAAACTTACTACCCTCTCCACTACTGTCCCGTCGATGTGGATAGGGGGGTGTTCCCTCTGCTGTTTCCTGAAGTCCACAATCATCTCCTTTGTTTTGTTGACGTTGAGTGTGAGGTTATTTTCCTGACACCACACTCCAAGGGCCCTCACCTCCTCCCTGTAGGCCGTCTCGTTGTTTTTGGTAATCAAGCCTACCACTGTAGTGTCGTCCACAAACTTAATGATTGAGTTGGAGGCGTGCATGGCCACGCAGTCGTGGGTGAACAGGGAGTACAGGAGAGGGCTCAGAACGCACCCTTGTGGGGCCCCAGTGTTGAGGATCAGCGGGGTGGAGATGTTGTTACCTACCCTCACCACCTGGGGGCGGCCCATCAGGAAGTCCAGTACCCAGTTGCATAGGGCAGGGTCGAGACCCAGGGTCTCGAGCTTGATGACAAGTTTGGAGGTTACTATGGTGTTAAATGCTAAGCTGTAGTCGATGAACAGCATTCTCACATACTGGGATAAGGATTGATTGAATATGTCCGTAAACACACCAGCCAGCTGGTCTGCGCATGCTCTGAGGACGCGGCTGGGGATGCCAACTGGGCCTGCAGCCTTGCAAGGGTTAACACGTTTATATGTTTTACTCATGTCAGCTGCAGTGAAGGAGAGCCCGCAGGTTTTGGTAGCGGGCCGTGTCAGTGGCACTGTATTGTCCTCAAAGTGAGCAAAAAATGTATTTAGTCTGTCTGGGAGCAAGACATCCTGGTCCGCAACGGGACTGGTTTTCTTTTTGTAATCCGCGATTGACTGTAGACCCTGCCACATACCTCTTGTGTCTGAGCCGTTGAATTGCGAGTCTACTTTGTCTCTATACTGATGCTTAGCTTGTTTGATAAGCTTGCGGAGGGAATAGCTACACTGTTTGTATTCTGTTATGTTTCCGGTCACCTTGCCCTGATTAAAAGCAGTGTTTCGCGCTTTCAGTTTCGCGCCAATGCTGCCATCAATCCACGGTTTCTGGTTTGGGAATGTTTTAATCGTTGCTGTGGGCATAACATCGCCGATGCACTTTCTAATGAACTCGCTCACCGAATCAGCGTATTCGTCAATGTTGTTGTTGGACGCAATGCGGAACATATCCCAATCCACGCGATCGAAGCAGTTATTATTGTAACTTCAGGTGTTCTACAAACGTTGGGCTATATGTTTTGATTTTTACTACGTTGTTAGACTGCATGATGAGACTCTAATGATGATTTGAAAAAAGACGCTTGAAAAGCATGAGCTCTGCTTTGATTTTTGAGCAGGCTCTACACACTACATCAGTCTCTCATTCACAATTTGACAGGCACTTGATAATGCCTAGAATTTCACGGCGGCATCCCCTTAGTGGCTTTAACGCACCCTGAAAAATCCATGCCTTTTGCAGCCCGGAGTGCTGCGTTGTGCCCTTCTCCTTGAGTGTGCTGCGAAATCTCACAGGCTACAAGTTAAGACACATCGGGGACGCAACTGCGTGCATCCATATCCAATTCCGAGGTGTTTTTTGAAGATATTGGAAAAACTGTTCATGTTTACTTTTTGTCAGCCAACAAGAGGAGTGGGCCTAACAAACAACAAAAGCACTAGCCTATGTCAATCTACTATTCCACATAGTACAAAGGTCGGTTTGAAATAAATATTCCAAACATAGTCTGGGACAGTTGTGGGATGCGATAGATCCCAAATTCATACAACCACTAGCATAAGAAAATATGTTTTTATGCAATGTGGCAGATGCAACAGATCAGAACGTTAAGCTTAAAATGTTGATAAACTATTAGTCTTTTTCTTCACATTATAAGTGCAGCAATGCGCACACGGCAGAAGGCTAATGTTCCATTAGTGGGAAACACCATTATCAAAGTGAAAAGCAATGCTTTTATTATTAAGTGCATTTTTATGGCAAAAAAATGTCATCCCCAAAATTGAAAGTCACGCGCTGCTTATGTATGGCTTATGTTAGTATGTATGTAAAGCTGATCAGTTATTTGGCCACTTTAGTTGGGATACAAACCTTATTAAAACATATAGGCCTTTGGGCTAGGCTACATGAGGTGTGATACTAACCTTACAGGACTATGGGCTAGGCTACATGAGGTGTGATACTAACCTTACAGGACTATGGGCTAGGCTACATGAGGTGTGATACTAACCTTACAGGACTATGGGCTAGGCTACATGAGGTGTGCAACTATGAATCGAACAAGTTGCAAAAAAACACACTGTTTCTTATGCTGGGCATAATTCACAAGTGATAGGCTAATATTGTTACCCATCACTGTCACGACTCCCGCCGAAGTTGGCTCCCCTGCCTGTTCGGGCGGTGCTCGGTGCTCGTCTTCACCTGTCTACTAGCCACCACCAATCCCTTTTCCCTTTTCTGTTAGTTTAGTCTAATGAGTTGCACCTGTTCCTATTTGTGTTTTCTTGATTTGCTTTCCTATTTAAGCTTGTGAAGCCCACCCTTGTTTGTGCGGGATTATATTTAGTTCACGTCTTGTATCGGAGGTGTTATTGTGCTCCGGACCGTTGTTACCCTGTGTTTTGGGTTGGTCTGTGTTTTCCACCCTGTGTTTGGGTTGGTCTGTGTTTTCCGCAATGTGTTTTGGGCATGACCATTTTGTGCCGGATTAAAGTGCATTTCTCAGTGAAGCCTCTGCTCTCTGTGCCTGATTCCTACCTTCCTCAACATGAGCTCATGGGCTCTCATGAGGTGTTTGAAACTATTTTGCATTGATATCAGAGTGATTAGAGGGACAATAGAGTGCTGAGTACCAGGCAGTTAGCAAGTTTGGTAGGCTACTAATGACCATCAGCAGCATCAGAGCTTGTAGAAGCCTAAATACCGAGACTAAACGGTCATGTGGCATTTGACTACCTTAATAAAGACTCATGACGCCGGTGTGGCGGTAATACGGTCACCGCAACAGCCCAAGTCCCCCCCCACCCCCCCTGTCCGCAGTGAAGGTTGCTCCCCTGCATCTTAGTGTACACTACATGTATATATGCTTGGAGGGCATTCTGTACTTATTTGGATTCAATGTGGTCTAATCAGTGTTCATCTCATGTCCGGTATACGGTCTGATATACAACAGCTGTTAGCCAATCAGCATTCAGGTCTCGAACTACCCAGTTTATAATCAGTGTTCTCCTTTGTTCTGCTTGTTATGCTTTAACTGGGTCATGTGACTAATATGTTTCCTCACATATGTATTAATTGATTGAGAGAATCTGGAAGTAAACAAACTAACCAAACCAGATCAATACTTGAGTTGTGATCCCCTGGAGAGTTGTTGGAAAGGCTGAAAACAACTTCAAATAAATGATGTAACATGTTTTCATCTTAAGGGATGTTTCTTAACTTTTTTTGTGAGATATTTCTGTATTGATTAGGGAGATTGTTGGGTTTAGAAGCTGAATTACAATCCTTTAGTCTATATTTGTTGTGACCCCTTCTTGGAGTTGTCTAAAAGACTGAAAATGACTTAAAAATTGAAAAATATGTTTACTAAAGGGCATTCAGTACCAGAACTGTCAATGACCAATATAAAGCTGTCTTTAAAGGTAGTTGTTATTGAAACCGACCCTTTTCAATTGAATTGAATCATGCGGTTCTTATGTAACGTACCTCACATTCTATTGCAGCCTGTCTCTACTTCCATTGTCTACACCGTGAGAGCACCGCGAGAGCACCGCGAGAGCACTCTGAACATGACAGTGCATTTGATTTGTGTTTTCCTGCAAGCAGCAATTTGTTACTCTCCTCGTTGTTATTCACTTTCATTGTAGAGCAGTGTGCAACATATGGAAGCTGCCTGGTCTCACAGACTTTAATCTCAACATCAAACAGGGAATCATGCTTCCTCATAGATGCATGGGGGCGTAGACCAGATACGCAACATATGTAGTCATTAACGCCCATTGCATGTATAGCTCTACGTCATGTTTATGCAGGCATTATGGCTACACGGCCAGGAGTTTTTCCTGGTCAGGTTACCTGGTCATAAATAACGCCAGGCCTTATTTTCGAGTCATCACTGTGTCCGTGGGTTTTTCCTAGGCAGATTGCTCAAGAGAAACGTATAAATTGGACCTCTATCCATGTCCTGAGGACGTCGGGAAATGCCTTCAAAACCGTCCACAAGGGGCAACAGTGAGAGCTATTACCAACAAGTAGGTTGCGTGTTCAATCCCATTGGTGGACATTCGTTTTTAGTTTAAAAAAAAATCCCTATCCCAAACCGTATCCCTTAACTTAACCTTTCGGAATGAGTGCCTAACTTAATGTTTTAACCCTATCCGAAGCCTTAACCTTCTAATTTTGACATTAAGTGCAACTTCAAGATTTGACGTTTGGAAAAACAGAATGATATGAGATAACCCAGGTTGTCAGAAACACTTTGAAATGTGACGTTCGGAGCAACTTCGGAGACTGTGAGAGCGTGTTGTTGTTTCCAGGTCATGTTAACTGACCAGGAAAAAGTCCTGGCCCTAGTCATAACCTCTGCGTGACATTGTCATAAACTTGACGTAGGGTCCTGATTATGACAGAACACACAGGTGAAGAGTCACTGCGGTGCTTGTCCAAAACGCTGAGGCACTTTATATAGAATCCATCCAAACAGAGTTGGTCTCATTGAATCAGCAGCAAAACTAATCACACGCTAAATGGGGCCACCTGGAGGAGGGATTTAAAGAGTGTGTGTGTGTATGTGTGTGTGTGTGTGTGTGTGTGTGTGTGTGTGTGTGTGTGTGTGTGTGGACAAGGTTTGGCTCTGCTGTCATGGCTTAACTATATAGATTAGATACAGTGATGTCACCTGTTGGATGGAGGAGATAGTGGTAATGTGGATAAAGTTTCCTGATTGGCCAGGTCGACCTGTTGGTCCATACCTCACGGGGTTAATCACCAGACACAGTCTCATTCATTCATTGTGACGTCTCCACGGCGATATCATTCCATAAGTGACGCAAGGCAAATCAATTGGACAGACCTCACCGATGATACAGAACCTTGAGAAAATGATTGATTGTACAGATCGGTTGCTGAAATAATGTGTGTGTGTGTGTGTACAATTATTGTTGTAACAGGATAACCGCAGGTCCAAATGGAACATTTATTTCAGCTTGGCTATTTACAGTTGTCACTTTGGGCAGCTTGTCTGAGCTTGTTTGAGAAAGTGAAAGAAACAGAGAACACAGCAACACTCAGAGACTTTTGGCATGAATACTTTTTAACCCCTAGAATGATTCAGAGACTTGACCTCTGTGGCAAATGAGTCTGTCAATTATTCAATTATTGTCCATGTACTTAAGCCAAGCACAGGGTTTGACCTAGTTTAATAAAAAAAATTAACAATATGATAAACCCCCAAATAAATAAACAAATAAATGAGCTATTTAATATATAGCAGATACAATAGATTTACAGACAGGCAGACACAGGTCAAACAAACATATGTACTGTAAACTCCAGCTAAAAGACCAATGCAAAGTCAAAATCATGAACTCGTCATAGCTGCACCACTTCAATACGAGATGTCGTTGTCCTGACTTGGCTTTAAGTCAACCAACACACTGACATCTAAAGTCTCCATTTTGTGCGTACATTCTCCTGTGCTATGCGTTGGGATAAACGCAGACGTTCTGTACATTACCTTGGAAATAATGCATGATGCAGCGGGATGAGGCAGA
This sequence comes from Oncorhynchus kisutch, assembly GCF_002021735.2. Lineage (NCBI taxonomy): Eukaryota > Metazoa > Chordata > Actinopteri > Salmoniformes > Salmonidae > Oncorhynchus > Oncorhynchus kisutch. The sequence continues at coordinate 35,638,641 of NC_034182.2, forward strand.
GGTAATGTACAGAACGGAGGAGTTTATCCCGCTTATACCACAGTTTCCAACAAACAATATTAAAGCACACATTTATCGATATAAATAACAATCATGATATTTTCATTTTGGTAAGTGATTTCATACTTTCATCTTTCCACTAAATCTGGTCGTAGTTCTATCGCTGTTGTTCATTGTTTTTGTTCTATATCTATGGACAAGACCCATTGTTATTTGTATTTATTTTTATTTCCATGCTGTCTGTTAACGTTCTTATCCCTTGCTTTCTAGCTAGCCAATCACGGCTAACACAGTCACGTCAACATCTGCAGCCAGAATTAACAGAAAAGTAGCCACATTGGCGTATAAGCTGTTTTCTACTGACATTCATTTGGATACATCCATAACAATGAGCTGATGATGTGCGATTTTGCCTGGCAGAGAAAAGTTTCCCTTCTCGTAAGGGCACTTTTCCTTTTTTCTTTTTTAACGAGGAGATCGTATTGCATATCAAACACAAGACTAAAAGCTAGCTAAATAATTTGTTGCTAGCAAACCTGCCAATATGACAACCTAATTCAATATCAGTGACTGAAAACAGGTCAAACTAGAAACATGTGGATTTGACAGCACAGAAATTCCTGTTCATTCCATCACTCACCACGTTAGGTCATCAGATGTCTCTGCAAAAACAAATGAATGCTAGCTAGCTAGGTTCTCGTTGGACCTGCGTTTACAATGTATCCAGTATTCGGTTTGTGTGGTTGCTAGTTTAGCTTTCTGTAACTTTGTAGCTTGTGCAGTGCTTTATACTGCGTCTTGATCTTGTTTAATGCCCATTCTAGATTGCCCTTCCAGCCAATCCGAAACGAGTATTCAACAATGCTGTGGTATGAAATTAAATTGTGCTCGTATAATGGTCACAGCATACATGAGAGAACATCATTTATTTCATATTTTGAATTGGTCCTTATCAAAACTGGCCTCCGTCATTGTTCATGTGTGGTTTTATTCGTTGTCATTCGTTGCTTCCCTATCACTCTCAGTGTGGGGTTCCATCCACAACACCTTGTCCCTGTCACAATGTAGTAGTGCGTGAGGTATATGTTCCATTCCGGAACACCATATCAGATGCCAGACATTCTTTAGGGAAGTCTTTTTGTCCATTGGTGGCCTGTCTCTTCAGGGCTACAGCACGGTAGTCCACCTGTTCACAGTCCAGCCCAGACTCCAACCAACGGAAACACACAATCCTCTGGAACGACCGGCGGAAGTTATCCGACACAAAGCCATAGAGGATCGGGTTGGCGCCGCTGTTGGCATAACTTAGGATGACGAAGAGCTGGGTGACCATGGGGTTGGGAGGGTGGTGGAACACGCTGACCAGCTGGACGATGTAGAAAGGCATCCAGCAGAGGACAAAAACCGCCACCACACACACCACCATCCGTGTGATCTTTTTCTCAGAGCGTCGCCGCTGCAGCCAACCGGCTTTCAGCCCGACCGCCCGCATGCGCGCCACCATCAGGCAGTAGCAGAGGCAGATTGCGCCCACAGGAAGCAGGAAGCCGAGCAGGAAGGTGTAGACCACGAACGCCTCCGACCACGCTGCCTCAGGCCACAGAAAGTTGCAGTCCACACCGCCGTCCTGCGCCGGGACTGTGTCGGCAAAAATTATAATGGGGAGGATGACGAGGAGCGAGAGGCCCCACACGCAGACGTTGACTACTTTGGCAACAGTCGGTCGGCGGTAGCGGGCAGCCTTGATAGGGTGAACCACGGCCACGTATCGATCCACGCTCAACACCGTCAGACAGAAGATGGACGTAAACATGTTAATGCCATCCACGCTCAACACCAGACGGCACATGAGCGAGCCAAATGGCCAATGACGTACAGCCGCCGATGTCGCCAGAAATGGCACACTCAACATAAACAGTTCATCTGCAATTGCCAGATTCAATATATAAATATTGGTGGCGGTTTTCATCTTGGCGTACTTAAGGATAACATAGATAACCATGGTGTTGCCTGTTAGACCCACGCAGCAGACCAGGGCGTAGATGGAGGGGATGATGATCTTGCTGGTGTCGGGTTCCTGGTCGTAGTCCTCATAGTCTAGGCTGGAGTTGTAGGGGAAGTCGGTGGGGTATGCTGGGTAGTTGCTGGTCCCATTGGCGGCCATGTTGTCCATTTTGTCCAGTTTACCTCAATTTTGGGTTTCTCCTACTGGGAGTTAAGATCTGACTTTGTGTATATAATTTTTTATACAACGGCTGGGTCTAATCCTGAATGCTGATTGGTTAAAACCACATTCCAACCGGTGTCTTTTCCCACAAGTTACCACCGGCTAAATCTATGAGTCTCTATGTCACATTATAGAATATAGTACACTTCTCAATGTGCTTAGCTGGCTCTTCGTTATCGCCAAAGTGTTGCTTTAGTGTAAAGTACCATGGGTCTCTGTTAAACTCCTTTAAAGGAAGGGGTCAAAAAGGAGGGAGGAAGGAGCAGCAGGAGCAGGGGAGATCCTCATTCTTTGTATACTGTAGGTGCGGCTCTGAAGAGAATGTAATATCTGTACAATGTTATTCTCTTATCTCAGGGTCCATAGATGGGGTTAATCTGAACTAAATCAGAGTCCTTGAGTCTCTCTCAGTTCTCATGTTTCCCAGGGATTTCTAATTATAGAACCCAGCTCCTCAACTAACCGATAAGGGCACTGAAGCATTTTAGGAGGCTGAAACAATGAATTCTTGGCAGCCAAACGCTTAACATTCCATATTCATTCACAAATAAACTCACATCTTATTACCCATCTGTTTGTAAGTGGTTCTTATTCGTATTTTCTTTAATTAAAATCAGGCAAAGTTTCTGGGTATCACTCAACTTGGCCAAGGGAGAACTTTCCTTAGGGTTGATTACAATGTCCTGTTGGAGAGAATTCTGGAGTGGTTGGGAGTTGTTCTGCCCTGTTCTGTCTGGTCCGTCCCAGCTGGTTCAAATGGCACACTCAGGAGTGGTGTGTGGTAAGAAGTGTTGCGGTGAATTCTGCACCCTCACCATTCCATGTGTCTGTGTGGATAGAGGGGTGATTATTTCATCATTACACCCAGGCTGAACAAGTCCATGTAAATCACTGGGTTTTGGTTTGAGCTCTTCCCTGCTACACCCCCATTTTTCTTTGAGTCCAGGAAGCCTGTAAGAAAACACAAAGAGCAATCACTGGCATAGTCCCTAAAGGAACTCCAACCAAAACAGCAGAAGAGTTCTGGCTCTAGGAACTCTGAGGTTTCATTAGATGTAGCTACCCCATGGGGCAGATCAGAATCAACATTGCAGATAGACCATGGGTTCTTTCAAAGTAATTGTTTGCATTATTTCTAATCCACCTAGTTCTTAAAAAAAAAAAGAAGACCTTACCACCCTTCAATTGATTGGAGTAAGCGAATGGATGGACAACAATACGTCTTCTGCTGATACTTACTGCGATTACATATACAGTACACTAATCTTAATTCTAACCCTCAGATGTCTACAGACTAACCAATATTTCCCAGTACACTACCATTTTACTATTTATTTATATTTTTCTGTGATGTCTTACGAGGGTCTTGAACCTCTCCATTGGACCATTTGTAAAAAATAAAAAATAAATAAAAAATAAATGTTATCTAAGAGTATAATCATATTTCCCCATTGATTGATGGTGGTTGTTCAGATCTCCTAACAGTACTGTTTGTAGGTCCATCTGAACACAGACATTATGACTTAACAACCACTCCTGGACCTGACTCCAAAAGCGAGCCATCGAAGGACATCACCAAAAGAGATCAGTTGATTCTGTTTCCTCATGGCAGAGTCTGAACAGGGCTGACTGTTGAATTACCCGTATATTGCGCATTCTTTTTGTGGCAAGAATTGTATATAATAGTTTAAATTGAAAAGACAAGGTTGATGCATCAATTGTTGTTTTGTATAGCTGTTCATTAACCAGTTTGGGATTATTTCATAGACAAGAAAACATTCGGCCTTGAGAGTCTTCCTTCGACAGCTTCTGATTAAATATTGAGGTATCACTGTCTCTCTGCACCTTAATGGAACAAAAAGGTCATTGAGGTCACATGATCACAGCAAGCTACAATTCCATGTCGCCTTCGTATTTCCTAGTCGTCACACCGACATGACATTCTATGAATTCCCTGTAGTGTTTGTACAAGACTGAATAGTCATAAGGGGAAATGACATCTGTATAACCTAGCTTGTTTTTGTTTGAGTGTGTGAGTGCACCTATGTGAGGTCGCCTCTCTCCTCGTCCAATTACAGCCGGATGTGAGAGGGAGAGAGGCTCCTTTGACACCTAGTTGAACAGAATTAAGATGTTCAAAGCTGTCTACACACAAACAGGATAAAGACTGAACAGACACCCCCTCCTCCCTGTCTTTCCACCACCCTCTCCTCCACTCCCCAACCAACAGAACAGCTAACGGGCCCAGTCATAAGAAAGCAGGAATATGACATTCTGTTTGAATGCCAGTTTTTCCTTTATTAAAGAAATATAAATTAATATTCCATTTAGCAGATGATTTTATACAAAGCGACTGACAGTCACGTGTGCATCCATACAGAATACAGAGGCTGATATCAAAATAGTGCAAGACTGCGTGTGTGGCTGCATGCGTGCGTGTATGTTCGTATTTGTGTGTGTATGTGTGTGCATGTGTGTATGAGTGTGTATATATATGTGTATGTCTGCGTGTGTGTGAATGTCTGCGCATGTGTGAGTGTGTGTTTGAGTATGTCTGCGCATGTGCGTGTGTGTGCGTGTGCATGTGTATGTGTGTGTGCATGCGTGAGTGTGTGTATGTGTGTGCATGTATGTGTGAGGGTGTATTGTGAGTGTGTATATGTGTGAGTGTGTGTGTGTAGCTGGCAGGGCAAGGCAGAATTGTAGAGGTATGAAGTGAGCATTAACACTCTGGCTTGTGGTATTGCTGATCTCTATCACCAATCATCACGTATATTTGATTGTTTCTTTAAGGGTCACCATCTCCTGTTCCATATTGCCTGAGTCATGGCGCCAATTCTCCTCACAGCGGTACTAGACTGCCGGGCATGATAAACAAGACTGAGCTGAAGGTATAGTACAGTGGTCGGGGGGCTGGAACAGAATTATAATAATTTGTCAAATACTAATTTACCACATCTAAGCCCCACAAGAGGTTGTATTCGAAAATAACAATTTCATACCTTGATTACGTTGAAAAAAAAGTCTCATTTTGTATTTGTGGGACTACTTGGGAACAGATTTTCTAAATCAAAAGAGATTTTGTTTGCTGATATTAAATTTTTTTAAACTAGAAAATAAATAAAATCACTCCCAGGCTGGTTTTGGCTCGCGGGCAGCCTGTTGCCGGCCTGTTGACCCCTGGTATAGGGTGAAGTTAATAGTTATGGTTAGGATTTGGGGAGAGCAAACTGACTCTAGATCAGTCCCTGGGGGCTTCTTCTAACCAGAGCAGAGAAGGAGAACACAGTGCACAGTCTGTTCCCCCAGGAAGGAAGCATAGAAATAGGTTAATCAGAAAAGGTTGTGAAGTATGAGTCATTCATTATTTTTATCTCACCGGACCTTTGAGTACAAGAGCTTGGATTAGCAATATAGGCTCCATTTGAGGACAAGAGCTCGGTTTAGCGCTATAGGCCCCTTTTGAGGACGACAGCTCGGATTAACAATATAGGCTCCTCTTGAGGACGAGAGTTTGGATTAGCGATATAGGCACCTCTTGAGGACGAGACCTGGATTAGCGATATACTGTAGGCTCCTCTTGAGGACATGAGCTTGGATTAGCAATATAGGCTCATTTTGAGGACGAGAGCTTGGATTAGCAATATAGGCTCATTTTGAGGACATGAGCTTGGATTAGCAATATAGGCTCATTTTGAGGACGAGAGCTTGGATTAGCGATATACTGTAGGCTCCTCTTGAGGACATGAGCTTGGATTAGCAATATAGGCTCATTTTGAGGACGAGAGCTTGGATTCGTAATATAGGCTTGGATTAGCAATATATTGTATGCTCACCTTGAGGACGAGCTTGGATTAGCAATATACTCTATGCTCACCTTGAGGACGAGAGCTTGGATTAGCAATATAGGCTTATTTTGAGGATGAGAGCTTGGATTAGCGATATAGGCTCCTCTTGAGGGCGAGGGCTTGGATTAGCGATATAGGTCCCTCTTTAGGATGAGCTTGGATTAGCGATATAGGCACACCTTGAGGACGAGAGCTTGGATTAGCGATATAGGCTCCTCTTGAGGACGAGAGCTCGGATTAGCGATATACTGTAGAGTCCTCTTGAGAACGAGAGTTTGGATTAGCGCTGTAGGCTCCTCGAGGACGAGAGCTTTGATTAGAACTATAGGCACTACGTAGGGTTTTGAGGGGGAATATGGACGTAAAGCATTCAGGCTATAATAACATTCATGCCACGCTTGTTCTCTGAACACTCAGCGAAACAGATATTGATGAACGTAGGAGGGAGAGAGAAAGAGAGAAAGGGAGGGGAGGAGATGGACAGCTGGATAAGCATCGTCTAGCAATGATAGGAGAGAGAGAGCAAGAGAGAGAGCGAGAGAAACTACAGTAAGAAGACACATGGTGTAAATGAATATATGAGGGAGAGGGCAGAGAGAAAATGACTGTGCGAGAGAAAAGATGCGAGACAAACACAGACAGAGACAGAGATAGAGACAGACAGAGACAGAAGAGACAGAGACAGCAGGAGAAAATGACATGCAAAGGGTGTATATCAGAGGGAAAGAGAGAGGCTGTGAAAGAGAGGAAAGTAACAGCAGCAGGTCAATATCTCCCATAGAACCCAGTGAATGAAACCTCAGTTTTGAGACACATGACAGTAGACATATCTCCCAGGGGACACCGTCAGACAGGGTTCAACGCCATTACTGCTGACGAATAGAATATTCTTCTACCCGATCCATGTGTCCTATTATGCTCATTGTATTCCTTGTATTCAGTTACTAATGTATAGTAGTATTTATATGTTTTTGTTGTTGAATATATTGATATCTGTACCGTATTGTTAAAGGGAGCTTGCAAGTAGACATCATTTATATATTTGATTTGATATTGAAAGCACCGGTATGTTTTATTTCAATAGATAAAGAGCTCGGTGATGACTACTGTATTTGAGTGGGAGACAGATAATAGAAGACAATTCCCTACATCAACATAACCAGTGCTGATTTCTGGCCAACACAAAAATCTAATCTTTGTGACTACTCTAAACTAACCACAGTTTACTACAGGGTGTCAATGGGAGCTAGTGCCCCCTGGTGGACAGTGAGGGAAACCCCAAAACTCAGGCAATGGTAGTCACAGTGAACCTCTAATAAAACATGCAGACTTTATAATTGGCGGAGTGGGAGATGGGGTTGGGGGTCAGAGGGACCAAGGAAATTTAATCAGCCGGAAAGTTTCCCAAGCAGGTTGACGCAACATCACGTCCATGCGGCAGGTAGCCTAGTGGTTTGAGCATTGGGCCAGTAACCGAAAGGTCGCTGGTTTGAAACCCTGACCTGACAAGGTATAAATCTGTAGTTCTACCCCTGAGCAATGCACCCCCGGTTCCCTGGGCCCTGAAGACTTGGATGTCGATTATTGCAGCCCCTTGCATCTCTCTGATTCAGAGGGTTTGGGTTAAATGCGGAAGACACATTTCAGCTGAAGGTGTTCAGTTGTACAACTGACAAGGTATCCCCCTTTCCCCTTTCGAAAGTCCCCTGTGGATGGCAGCGCGACATTAGTCTAAGTTGCTTCCATCTCTAGTCAGTCCACCATCCTTTTAAAACACATTGTTGGCACAGCATCGAGGAAGGTGTAGCTTTGTTTGGGTAATGAAGTTTGGAAGGATTTGGGCTGTCTGTAGTGGAGGCTGCTGAGTGAGGGGGAGATGGATCATCATGTCTGGAATGGAGTAAATGGAATTGTATCAAACAGAATGGTTTTCATATGTTCTCTCCATTTCAGCCATTATTATGAGCCATCCTTCCACTCAGCAGACTCCACTGTCTGTCTGTCTCTCCCACTCTCTCTGCCGTGCTCTGATTGTCTCCCTCTAATCATGCCCCCTCACCCGTTACTATTTATTTCTCCATCACTCACCTCGTCACTCTTCCCCTGACAAGTTCAATCCACCTTGATTCATCGGAGACAGGCAGCAGCAGTGATAATTCTCCGTCCACCGGAGTGCACTGAAACGACCACCTTTGAAGTTGACAGCAGTGTTTTATGTTGCCGAATGGATATTGTAATATCATACACTATCCATTAGCAGTTCAGGATTTGGTAATGGCCACTCGATCGAGGCACAAATTACACAAATACCATCAAAGTCTATGTTGATTTTTCATTGAGCAACACATTGTTAGTCATGTCTATAGTGCTTTAGAAATGGTAAATAAGTCACGGAACCATCATGTAACTACCATATCTGTTTTTATCTAAAAGGCATTATGCAGACACGTTTTTTTTGTTAAGCAGATGCAAAGTACACTGTTCCCCATCACACGCACACACACACACACACACACTGGTTCATTACCACACCTCTATAACATCTCTAAAAGACCCATTTCCTTTCACATCCTGTATCATTTAATTTGCTTTGGAAAACAAAAGCCACAGCATAATTCCTGCTTTAATGATTCCATAAGTATTCAAATAGTACATTTGTCACCATGCAATTTAGAACCAAACTGGTTTGTGTCATAGTATTGTTTACGAAATTGCTTCTTCAGAAATGTTCCCCCTATTTTCATATGATCAGTTGGGTGGATTACAAAGTAGTGGGAAAAGGAACTGTGGGGAGAACCCATCTATAAAAAAAAGGGGCCAACATTTGTAAGCACTTCATACACTGGATGGGTCCACTGGCTTAAGGTACTCAGAGCCTGGAGCCTTTCCTCATCTCAATGCAATATTGGCATTTCACATAACAGTGAAGTGCTATAGAGAGAGACGGGGATAAGAGAGCCTGACTTGATATATTTAAATATAGAAATAAAGCTCAAGTCAGGCTGTTTTATCCCTGTCTCCCTCTACAGTGTTTGATGGAAGTGGAATTGATGGAAACACTATCCTTGGATGTCTTCAAAGGGCAATCAGAAAGAGAGAAACTGAATATGTGACATGCGAAAATCGCATCGAAGTGCACTAAATATACAAAAGTATGTGGACACCCCTTCAAATGATTGGATTTTGCTATTTCAGCCACACCCGTTTGCTGACAGGTGTAGAAAATTGAGAACACAGCCATGCAATCTCCATAGACAAACATACACAATAGAATGGCCTTACTGAAGAGCTCAGTGACTTTCAACGTGGCACCGTCATAGAATGCCACCTTTCCAACAAGTCAGTTCATACAATTTCTGAACTGCTAGAGCTTCCCCGGTCAACAATAAGTGCTGTTGTTGTGAAGTGGAAACGTCTGAGAGCAACAACGGCTCAGCCATGAAGTGGTAGGCCACACAATCTCACAGAACGGGACTGCCGTGTGCTGAAGCCTGTAAAAGTTGTTTATCCTCCTTCGCAAAACTCACTACTGAGTTCAAAACTGCCCCCGGAAGCAACGTCAGAACAATAACTGCTCGTCGGGCTTCATGAAATGGGTTTCCATGGCCGAGGAGCCGCGCAAAAGCCTAAGATCACCATGCGCAATGCCAAGCGTCGGCTGGAGTGGTGTAAAGCTCTCCGCCATTGGAGCAGTGGAAAAGCGTTCTCTGAAGTGATGAATCACACTTCACCATCTGGCAGTCTGACGGACTAATCTGGGTTAGGCGGATGCCAGGAGAACGCTTCCTGCTCAAATGCATAGTTCCTACGGTAAAGTTTGGTGGAGGAGGAATAATGTTCTGGGGCTGTTTGTCATGGTTTGGGATAGGCCCCTTAGTTTCAGTGAAGGGAGATCTTAACACTACAGCATACAATGACATTCTAGAAAATTCTGTGCTTCCAACTTTGTGGCAAAAGTTTGGGGAAAGCCCTTTCCTGTTTAAACATGACAATGTCCCCATGCACAAAGCAAGGTCCATACAGAAATGGTTTGTCGAGATCATTGTGGAAGATCTTGACTGGCCTGCACAGAGCCCTGACCTCAACCCCATCGAACACCTTTGGGATGAATTAGAACGCTGACTGGGAGCCAGAGGCCTAATCGCCCAACATCAGTGCCCAAGTCCCTGCAGCAATGTTCCAACATCTAGTGGAAAGCCTTCCCAGAAGAGTGGAGGCTGTTACAGCAGCAAAGGGTGGACCAACTCCATATTAATGCCCATGATTTCGTAATGAGATGTTCGACGAGCAGATGTCCACATAATTTTGGTCATGTAATGGGGGACCAATTATAGACGCATGGCAGTTTGCTTTTCGGTTTGTGTGTGTGTGTGTGTGTGTGCGTGCGTGTTTGGAAGTGTATGTCTGTGCACGTGTGTGCATGTTCTGTGTCTGTTGGTTGGCTGTCAGGGCATTGACAAGGAAATGGTGTGTTCTCTTTCATCCTGTGGTCAAATGACAAGTACCAAGAAGACATTGAAAGCTCCAGAGAGCACACGCGGTCCTTACTGAAAGACATGCATTTATTCTAATGACTTGGTGAAGGGAAACAGACACACAACAGGACAACATGAGACAGAGAGTCATTGAAGTGGAACTGGTCTGTCACATAGTGAATTATGTTTAAACTGTCATTGTTGATAACGGTCTGCTGCACACCCTCACACGCGGTCTGCTGCACACCCTCACATGCGTCTGCTGCACACCCTCACACGCGGTCTGCTGCACACCCTCACACGCGGTCTGCTGCACACCCTCACACGCGGTCTGCTGCACACCCCCACACGCGGTCTGCTGCACACCCCCACACGCGGTCTGCTGCACACCCTCACACGCGGTCTGCTGCACACCCTCACACGCGGTCTGCTGCACACCCTCACACGCGGTCTGCTGCACACCCTCACACGCGGTCTGCTGCACACCCCCACACGCCGGAACAGTCACAACTTGTCAGGCAAGTGGTTGGTGCTTAATTTGCAAGTTTCAGTGAGAATAAGAACAAAGTAACCTTCTCAATAGTGTAGTTAATGGTATTCATCATTATATGGCATCCTTGAAATTGAATTGAATTCTTGATTTAGTTGTGAGCAATGCTCGCAAAATGTAGGATTTTTTTGGGGTTTCTGTTTTCAGTTGTATTACGCTTTAGGCTACACATTTTCCGGCACATCATTTATGAATCTCTGATTCCATAATGACATGTCAGGAGGCGAGTTCTCCAGCCGTGCTGTAGAATTCATTAAATGCCTCTTAATTAATTGCATGTTTAATATTTCTGCTCTCCAACAGTTGGTGCACCAGCACCTTCATTACACATCAAACATGCCGTTTAGCCTCGCTAACCAACCACATGTTGTGTAGTTCAACAAATACAGAAGCGATGTGTACTGTCAAGTTGATGGTCTGAGAAAAAGGTCCTAAAGACAGATTTAGGTACAAGTCTCTGTGCAAAGCATTTCATAACTGTCTAAATAGAGTTATATATATATATAAATATATATTTTTTTTACTTAAGCTATAGGCAGGTCTCACTCAACTCTTTGGGGACATTAATATACAAAACACCATGGATTTTTTCTGAGACCCTGAGGAATAGTCTGTCAGAGGGAAGATAGCTTGAGTCGGTCTGGCTGTTTGAGCGGCTGTCTATCTGCCCAGTCAGCCCCTTCACACGACAGCAAGGCTGTCTGCCACCGGTAATACTGTAACTGTTTCAGCTCCTCACTGAATAAACTACCCACACAGTATAAAACACCACATACTTGTATAGACTCACTAACGTCACAGAAGGCTCAGACTTAGTTTCACACACCATAGACCAGGGTTCCCCAACTGGTGGCCTGCCGGCCGAAATCGGCCCGCTGGGGGGTTTATTTGGACACCCAAGTTTCCAGATTATTATTATTTTACTTAAAAAGATATTTCTTCATTGTAAAAAAACAACAGGAAATCCTCTCCAGGTGATTTCTACATTTTGGAAAACTATTCCCAAGTATTCCAATGCATTATAGAGAGACATGTGATCTTGAAATTATTATTTTAGTAAAATGTTATATCGGTTTGGGCTTCTTGCGGTCAATTTGCATTCTACAAGTTATTGGTAATTATGTTCCGGCCCCCTGACCATCCGCTCAAGAAAAAAAATGAAACAATTGTCTCGCGGCTGAATCTAGTTGATGATCCCTGCCATAGACTCACTGTAATGTCACAGAAACCAAACTCAACACTAACAGCCATACATTACAATACAAACTACAGTTCTGTCATAAACCATTTCCAATTTACATGGACACCGACACTGAATCAGACATATAATATAGAAATGATTAGTATTATAGGCATAGGTAGACACGAACAGGAAATAATCAGTAACAGACAACCAACTCGCTATCACTGATCACTGGTACACAGGTGTTGTTGCCTGGCTACCCAGCCACATCATTCCTACCAACTGTTTCTTCTGCAAAATAAATCTGGATTTGCCTCCCTCCCTCCCTGACGATGTCTAGAATGGAAACACATTTTGACTGGTCTGATTGGTCCAAGAAACCTATGGGTTGGGCCAGAGTAGGGCTGTTTTGGTAACCATATTATTGCCACATAATCTCCTCTTATGCACTCTGGACATGGTTGGTAGTACCCAAGTCACTAACAACCATCAGGACCTAATGGCCTGGTACTCATGGCTCTATTGTCCTTATCACCATTCTGACATCAATGCAAATGCCATCGAAAATCACATCAAACACTTATCATCAAAACAATAGGCATGTCTAACTTTTAAAACTCACCTCACCGAGTACAAAACATGTTTATTGTAGATGTTTCATAGCCTAATAAAACGAAATGTACAGCGCATTCTAAGGTGATGATTCATTTAAAACACCTATACACACAGAGTTCCTGCATAGGCCTCCCCCAGAAAACTGAATTCAAATTTGGATTGTTCCTTTATACAATAATTAGCCTACAGCATATTAAACATAAAACCAAACGAATTTAAGATGTCTTTGGTCTCTAGCCGATGCTCCAACATTGAACACATTCTAGTAATCACCTTTGAGTGAGGACTGTAATTATTATCCAGAGAAAATGTACAGGTCTAGCTGATGCGGTTGGTTCAATGATTGTGCAAAGCGGCTTATATTTGATTTTGAATAGCCTAGTAATAAGGGATGTTTGTATTAACTAGGTGACACATTACCTTTAGCTATACAGGATATCTCACCACCATGCGTTTCAATCTCCTCCTCTCTCTCATTTATTCCTTTCTAGAGCGCTCAGACGGGGTGTCAGCAGTTCAGTGAAATATGTTTAGTTGTGAAAACATGTTGCTATCGATGTTCCCAAACAGAATTCACTTGGTTTTCCAAATTAAGCACTTAGTAGCTGCAGGAACAAGGTTCTTGAGCCCTTGGCATACAGAGTTTGTGTGGAATATCACCTGTCGCACAGGGAGAACATGCTCCCCAAACGGTGGTTGATGCGTGGACTGAAACAAGTGTTCTTATATGTATTTCTCAGCTGCTCATATTAAGCACATGGCCGCCAGAGCCTGCCTACATGATGACGTTATCAGCTTTGATACACTGATTGGTCAGATTTGTTAGAGCTTATCCAATCGCTGATGAATTTGTTTTGTACCAACGCCCCTCATTTTTTTCTTAAGTCACACAAACAACTTCTAGGATGTCCGTTTCAGACTGAACGTATGTAGCGATTGATAGAGCAGAGGAATTCAAATAAAGGAGAGTCGTCAGGCAACAGGTGTACCTCATCAGTCTCACAATCATATTACAACGTCACCATTTCCACGTTTACTAACAGAACCCATGCAGGTGCAGTCTTGGAACTGCATCCGTAGTCAATAATATAACCATCCACCCACACAGCTACAATAGGCTACACTACATGATGTATATATAATCACATTCTATATCGTGGATAGCCCCTTTGGAATTGTGCGCGCTAGCGATTCTCAAATCAAGGATGTGCATAAGGAAGTAAGAAACCTGACCATGTTATACTGAGGACAGATCCTCTGTTGTTGAGTGAGCTAGTTGTGTTTCTAGTGTATCTAATCAATCAATAACTGTGAGGCGTCAACTGATCAATAATCTTAAAAGGGTCCATTTATGGTTCAGTGTAAAGGGGGTAATTAAGCGGCCTAAAGAGTAGCCTAGTGGTTAGAGCGTTGGACTATAAACCATAAGGTTGCAAGTTCAAACCCCTGAGCTGACAAGGTACAAATCTGTCGTTCTGCCCCTGAACAGGCAGTTAACCCACTGTTCCTAGGCCGTCATTGAAAATAAGAATTTGTTCTTAAACTGACTTGCCTAGTTAAATAAAGGTTAAAAAATGTTTTTAAAAAGAGCCTAAAAACCCACATCTTAGCTGTGGGTGAAAGACAGATAGTATAGGAGGAATGGGAATACAGAGAAGGCCTAACCCAGGGATGGGCAACTGGCGGCCGCATGTGGGAAGTTGGTCCCTTTTGTAGGGACCAACTTCCCAAAACACAAAAAAACTATAATAAATATGTCAAAACTGCAAACATTTGTGTGGAATTGCATGAAATTAGGTGTAAAACTGTCAAACAAATTATCAGCTCCATGGCTAAATGAGTAGAATTGCATGAAATGGGTTATATAATCTTCTCTCCTCCTCATGGAAAAATGTGTAGAATTGCATGAAATGAGTTATAGAATCTTCTCTCCTCCCCATGGAAAAATGTGTAGAATTGCATGAAATGAGTTATAGAATCTTCTCTCCGCCCCATGGCAAAATGTGTAGAATTGCATGAAATGAGTTATAGAATCTTCTCTCCTCCCCATGGCAAAATGTGTAGAATTGCATGAAATGAGTTATAGAATCTTCTCTCCTCCCCATGGCAAAATGTGTAGAATTGCAGCAAACTTGCTTTCAACTTCAACATTAAAAATACTCTGTCTGTCTCTTACTCTCTCTTTCTCTTCTCCTCCATCCCTTTTTGAAAACATCCATGCAGATTTTCCAGATTCACTTGAATTCACAGGATTTTAAATAATTCATTATTCAAAGAAATAAACTATTTGCTCTTTGGCCCAGTCCATAACTAGCAGCAAAGCAGGGAAGCTCTTACAATGGCATGCATTGCATTCAAGGCAGAAGGGACCACTCCATGTGTGAAAAAGACATGACCACTTCTCCAAGCAGCACCAGAATACACAAAGTCCAATTAACTGTCAACAGACCGTCATGGGCCTCATGTTGTCATTGCCAACAAAGGTTATATAACAAAGTATTGAGATAAACTTTTGTTATTGAACAAATACTTATTTTCCACCATAATTAGCAAATAAATTCATTAAAAATCCTACAATGTGATTTTCTGGATTTTTTTTCTAATTTTGTCTGTCATAGTTGAAGTGTACCTATGATGAAAATTACAGGACTCTCTGATCTTTTTAAGTGGGAGAACTTGCACAATTGGTGGCTGACTAAATACTTTTTTTGCCCCACTGTACATATGAGATGAGTAGTGTAGGGTATGTAAACATTAAAGAAAAAATAAGCAAACACGTTTGGTGTTTGCGAAAAGGCATGTGGGAGACTCCTCAAACATATGGAAGAAGGTACTCTGGTCAGATGAGACTAAAATGTAGCTTTTTGCCCATCAAGGAAAACGCTATGTCTGGCGCAACCACAACACCTCTCATCACCCCTAGAACATCATGCCCACAGTGAAGCATGGTGGTGGCATCATCATGCTGTGGGGATGCTTTTCATCGGTAGGGACTGGGAAACTGGTCAGAATTGAAGGAATGATGGATGGAGCTAAATACAGAGAATTTCTAGAGGGAAACCTGTTTCAGTCTCCCAGAGATTTGAGACTGGGACGGAGGTTCACCTTCCAGCAGGACAATGACTCTAAGCATAGTGCTAAAGCAACACTCCAGTGATTTAAGGGGGAACATTTACGTGCTTGGAATGGCCTAGTCAAAGCCCAGACCTCAATCCAATTGAGAATCTGTGGTATGACTTAAAGACTGCTGTACACCAGCAGAACCCAGGAGCTGGAGCGGTTTTGCCTTGAAGAATGGGAAAAAAATCCCAGTTGCTAGATGTGCCAAGCTTATAGAGACATACCCCAAGAAACTTGCAGCTGTAATTGCTACAAAAGGTGTCTCTACAAAGTATTGACTTTGGGCGGGGTGAATAGTTATGCACGCTCAAGTTCTTTGTTTTTTTGTCTTATTTCGTGTTTTTTTCACAATAAAAAATATTTTGCATCTTCAAAGTGGTAGGCATGTTGTATAAATCAAATGATACCAACCCCCCCAAAATGTATTTTAATTCCAGGTTGTAAGGCAACAAAATAGGAAAAATGCCAAGGGGTATGAATACTTTCGTAAGCCACTGTAAATCCAATGTCATGGTGAAATGTTTTGTTGATTTCCCGTTGAGATCACATTACTTGACAACTCCTTCTGAGTGGTGCAGCGGTCTAAGGTACTCCATCTCAGTGCAAGAGGCGTTGCTGCAGTCTCTTGTTCAAATCCAGGCTGCATCCCATAGGGCAGCTCACAATTGGCGCTGGGGTATGCCGTCATTGTAAATAAGAATTTGTTCTTAACTGACCTGCCTAGTTAAAGGCTAAAAAAATGAACTCAACCAAATGTAAATCCAAACTAGATGTTGAACTGAAGTCTGTGGGAAGGTGTGTTTGTACAAAAAAATAATCTGAACCTGCCAGTTTCTACTGTAAAGGTTAGTACTTATCAATTTTGAACTTGACGCGAAATTGTGTGTATCTCCAAGCATAGCTCAGACTATGCATACACACAACTTCTAATGGTTGATCAATTGTATTACAAGAAAATATTGTTATTTGGGGGAAAAGGGAGTGTTTGACGCATGTAATAATGGTTGACTTACAAACAAAAAAAATTGGTAGCCTACAGTATTGATCTGAGAGGCACGACATCACAATTAATCTCAAAGACAGAAGACAATCATAATCAACAATAATCAAACATAGTCATCTATTGATAAACAAAATATTGAACAACAATTCGTCTTTTGCATAGAACTGTGGGCTGTAGAATTTACATATACATTGTTTGAATAGACAATAAATCATGCAAAATAGCCCCATATCATCATAGATCCACCACCATATTTGACCATGTGTATGACGTACTTTTCTGCATACGCTTCTGTTTTGCAACGCCAAACCCACTACAGGTGTGCGTGGCCAAAGAGCTCTATGTTCATCGTCTGACCGTAGAGCCGGTTCCAAACCAAGCGCCAATGCCGTCGATCAAACTCCAGGCGGTGCTATGGTCAGATGACATGAACATAGAGCTCTTTGGCCACACATGCCAGTGGTGGAAAAGTACCTCATACCTACAGTAATATATGGTGGTGGATCTTTGATGATCTTATTTATATCATACAGTCTTATTTGCTCCTCTTTATCAAGGGTGACAATAATTATAGACCTGACTGTACATAATGTAACTGCCATATAGTGAAAATCTAATATTTTCCTGGAAGCATAGGAGAGGAGAGACTCACCGTATCCAGGTGACTGAGTACTGTCAGAGTCCCATCCCAGTCAGCCTGTTCAAGTCCTCCGTTCTCTCCTTCTCCCTCTCCAGGATGGATGGATAGATAAAAATGTGATAGACCTGTGGAGAACTGTCTTTCGTCTCACTTTGTCCATTATCTGCTATCTTTTAACAGTCCACTTACCCATAGCACTCACAATTTCTCCGTGTTGCTCTTGCTGCTCTCTACCGCTCTCTGCTCTCTCTTTCTCTCTCTGAGGATCTCGAGGCTTGCACACTCACGCGCTCTTCTCACACTCTCTGTCTCTCTCTCTCTCTCTCTGTCGCTCACCATCCCTCAAGTCTCTATTCCTTTATCTCGCTCTCTCTCTTTCTCTTTGGCTCTCTTTCTCCCTCTCTCTTGATCTCTTTTTTTTCTCTCTCTCTCTCTCTCTCTGTCGATCACCATCCCTCAAGTCTCTACTCCTTTATCTCACTCTCTCTCTTTCTATCTCTTTTTCTTTAGTGGGGCTTTCAGCACCTCAGTGGGTATTTTTGCCACTGGCAGCATCCGTTGGAGGGAGCTCACTCTCACTCTCTCTCTATCTCTCTGTCTGTCTTTCTTTACCCCTGTGTGTTTGTCTTTTTTTTTGCTGCAAGGTTGATTCCTCCCCAAGCATTCAGGTGGACCAGAAGGAGATAGTGATGAGGGAGCCTACCACTGTACTGTGTCGCTTAGACTCAGATCCCCTGCTATTTGTGTTAGAATGATCCAGAGCCAGTAAATAGCTAACAAGTTTGTGTGTGAAGTGAAGTCAGAATATTGGCACGGGGCATCCTTGAGTTGGGTTCTTTTGCTTTCCAAGGGGCCCCTAAACGAAAGTGAATCTCTGTGATCTACATACATGTATGTGCACTTCTGAGAAGGGGAGAAAAACATCTCGCTTGATTTTCTGGGTTTGAAGAGGGCTCTCTCTCTCTCTCTCTCTCTCTCTACTCTACTCTACTCTACTCTGCACCCCTCTGTCCTTTTTACCCTAGACTCTATTCTCTCTGTGTGTATGTGGAAACAATTATTGTGTCCCTATGCCTTATAGAGTTCACTCTCCCCAACCCAAGTAACTCTCAGAAGATAGGCTACATTTCATACATCAACAAGATGTCTTGAATGTCAATTTTTGCAATGTAGGCCTATTGCCATCTCTCTCTCTCTCTCTCTCTATATATATATATATATTATCTGTCTCTCTATATATATATATATTATCTGTCTCATCTCTCTCTCTATATATATATATATATTATCTGTCTCTATATATATATATATTATCTGTCTCTCATCTCTCTCTCTATATATATATATATATTATCTGTCTCTCTCTATATATATATATTATCTGTCTCTCATCTCTCTCTCTCTATATATATATATATATTATCTGTCTCTCATCTCTCTCTCTATATATATATATATATTATCTGTCTCTCATCTCTCTCTCTCTATATATATATATATATTATCTGTCTCTCATCTCTCTCTCTATATATATATATATATTATCTGTCTCTCATCTCTCTCTCTCTATATATATATATATATTATCTGTCTCTCATCTCTCTCTCTATATATATATATATATTATCTGTCTCTCATCTCTCTCTCTCTATATATATATATATATTATCTGTCTCTCATCTCTCTCTCTATATATATATATATATTATCTGTCTCTCATCTCTCTCTCTCTCTATATATATATATATTATCTGTCTCTCTCTATATATATATATTATCTGTCTCTCATCTCTCTCTCTCTATATATATATATATTATCTGTCTCTCTCTATATATATATATTATCTGTCTCTCATCTCTCTCTCTCTATATATATATATATTATCTGTCTCTCATCTCTCTCTCTATATATATATATATTATCTGTCTCTCATCTCTCTCTCTCTATATATATATATATATTATCTGTCTCTCATCTCTCTCTCTATATATATATATATTATCTGTCTCTCTCTATATATATATATATTATCTGTCTCTCTCTATATATATATATATTATCTGTCTCTCTATATATATATATATTATCTGTCTCTCATCTCTCTCTCTATATATATATATATTATCTGTCTCTCATCTCTCTCTCTATATATATATATATTATCTGTCTCTCATCTCTCTCTCTCTATATATATATATATTATCTGTCTCTCATCTCTCTCTCTATATATATATATATTATCTGTCTCTCATCTCTCTCTCTCTCTATATATATATATATTATCTGTCTCTCTCTATATATATATATTATCTGTCTCTCATCTCTCTCTCTCTATATATATATATATTATCTGTCTCTCTCTATATATATATATTATCTGTCTCTCATCTCTCTCTCTCTATATATATATATATTATCTGTCTCTCATCTCTCTCTCTCTATATATATATATATTATCTGTCTCTCATCTCTCTCTCTATATATATATATATATTATCTGTCTCTCATCTCTCTCTCTATATATATATATTATCTTGCTTCAGTAAACATGCTCCAGTGGTGAAACATGCTTCCTCCGGTACTCCAGTGGTGAAACATGCTTCCCCCGGTACTCCAGTGGTGAAACATGCTTCCCCCGGTACTCCAGTGGTGAAACATGCTTCCCCCGGTACTCCAGTGGTGAAACATGCTTCCTCCGGTACTCCAGTGGTGAAACATGCTTCCCCCGGTACTCCAGTGGTGAAACATGCTTCCTCCGGTACTCCAGTGGTGAAACATGCTTCCCCCGGTACTCCTGTGGTGAAACATGCTTCCCCCGGTACTCCTGTGGTGAAACATGCTTCCCCCGGTACTCCAGTGGTGAAACATGCTTCCTCCGGTACTCCAGTGGTGAAACATGCTTCCTCCGGTACTCCTGTGGTGAAACATGCTTCCTCCGGTACTCCAGTGGTGAAACATGCTTCCTCCGGTACTCCTGTGGTGAAACATGCTTCCTCCGGTACTTTTAAAAAGCAATTCAAGAAACAGGAAAATTAAGTAAAAGCTTTAGACAACTTTTGGAGTGAAAAACACACATTTTCTACTTTAAATTAATGAAGAAGTCTGTTCTACACACCAACCAAAGACAACACTATTGAATTCTCTTGTTTTGAACCTTCTCTACCACCTAAAAACATTGCCTCAGCCTCCCCGAGTGGCGCAGCGGTCTAAGGCACCGCAGTGCTTTGAGGCATCACTACAGATCCGGATTCGATCCCGGGCTGTGTCGCAGCCGGTCATGATCGGGAGACCCATGAGGTGACGCACAATTGGCCCAGTCTCGTCCGGGTTAGGGTTTGGCCGGGATGTCCTTGTCCCATCGCGCTCTAGTAACTCCTGTGGCGGGCCGGGCGCATGCATGATGACATGGTCACCAGTTGTACGGTGTTTCTTCCTACACATTGGTGCGGTTGGCTTCCGGGTTAAGATAGCAGCGTGTCACGAAGCAGTGAGGCTTGGCAGGGTTGTGTTTTGGAGGACGCACGGCTCTCGACCTTCGCCTCTGCCGAGTCAGTACGTGAGTTGCAGCGATGGGACAAGACTGCACAGTAACTACCAATTGGAAGCAACTGCATCCACAGAATATAATTCTGGGCTTAACTATGAGGGCTGCTTTTGATTCTAAATTAGAGTAAAACCAAAAAAGAGGTAGATTTGCATATTTTAATCAAATGTGCCTTGTGTCCTAATGAGATGTGTCTTCTGTTTTACTGAATTAGAATTTTTTATATTTTTTAAATGTCACCTTTATTTAACCAGGTAGGTCAGTTGAGAACAAGTTCTCATTTACAACTGCGACCTGGCCAAGATAAAGCAAAGCAGTGTGACAAAAACAACAACACAGAGTTACACATGGGATAAACAAGCGTACAGTCAATGACACAATTGAAAAATCTGTATACAGTGTGTGCAAATGAAGTAAGGAGATAAGGCAATCAATAGGCCAATAGTGGGGAAGTAATTACAATTTAGCAATTTACACTGGAGTGATATACAGTGCCTTGCGTATTCGGCCCCCTTGAACTTTGTGACCTTTTGCCCCATTTCAGGCTTCAAACATAAAGATATAAAACTGTATTTTTTGTGAAGAATCAACAACAAGTGGGACACAATCATGAAGTGGAACGACATTTATTGGATATTTCAAACTTTTTTAACAAATCAAAAACTGAAAAATTGGGCGTGCAAAATTATTCAGCCCCTTTACTTCCAGTGCAGCAAACTCTCTCCAGAAGTTCAGTGAGGATCTCTGAATGATCCAATGTTGACCTAAATGACTAATGATGATAAATACAATCCACCTGTGTGTAATCAAGTCTCCGTATAAATGCACCTGCACTGTGATAGTCTCAGAGGTCCGTTAAAAGCGCAGAGAGCATCATGAAGAACAAGGAACACACCAGGCAGGTCCGAGATACTGTTGTGAAGAAGTTTAAAGCCGGATTTGGATACAAAAAGATTTCCCAAGCTTTAAATTTCCCAAGGAGCACTGTGCAAGCGATAATATTGAAATGGAAGGAGTATCAGACCACTGCAAATCTACCAAGACCTGGCCGTCCCTCTAAAATTTCAGCTCATACAAGGAGAAGACTGATCAGAGATGCAGCCAAGAGGCCCATGATCACTCTGGATGAACTGCAGAGATATACAGCTGAGGTGGGAGACTCTGTCCATAGGACAACAATCAGTCGTATATTTCACAAATCTGGCCTTCATGGAAGAGTGGCAAGAAGAAAGCCATTTCTTAAAGATATCCATAAAAGGTGTCGTTTAAAGTTTGCCACAAGCCACCTGGGAGACACACCAAACATGTGGAAGAAGGTGCTCTGGTCAGATGAAACCAAAATTGAACTTTTTGGCAACAATGCAAAACGTTATGTTTGGCGTAAAAGCAACACAGCTCATCACCCTGAATACAACATCCCCACTGTCAAACATGGTGGTGGCAGCATCATGGTTTGGGCCTGCTTTTCTTCAGCAGGGACAAGGAAGATGGTTAAAATTGATGGGAAGATGGATGGAGCCAAATACAGGACCATTCTGGAAGAAAACCTGATGGAGTCTGCAAAAGACCTGAGACTGGGACGGAGATTTGTCTTCCAACAAGACAATGATCCAAAACATAAAGCAAAATCTACAATGGAATGGTTCAAAAATAAACATATCCAGGTGTTAGAAGGGCCAAGTCAAAGTCCAGACCTGAATCCAATCGAGAATCTGTGGAAAGAACTGAAAACTGCTGTTCACAAATGCTCTCCATCCAACCTCACTGAGCTCGAGCTGTTTTGCAAGGAGGAATGGGAAAAAATTTCAGTCTCTCGATGTGCAAAACTGATAGAGACATACCCCAAGCGACTTACAGCTGTAATCGCAGCAAAAGGTGGCGCTACAAAGTATTAACTTAAGGGGGCTGAATCATTTTGAACGCCCAATTTTTTAGTTTTTGATTTGTTAAAAAAGTTTGAAATATCCAATAAATGTCGTTCCACTTCATGATTGTGTCCCACTTGTTGTTGATTCTTCACAAAAAAATACAGTTTTATATCTTTATGTTTGAAGCCTGAAATGGGGCAAAAGGTCGCAAAGTTTAAGGGGGCCAAATACTTTCGCAAGGCACTGTATGTGCAGATGAGGATATGCAGGAGGCTGAAGAAATTCAGCTTGTCACCAAAAACACTCACAAACCTTTACATATGCACAATCGAGAGCATTCTGTCGGGCTGTATCACCGCCTGGTACGGCAACTGCTCCGCCCACAACCGTAAGGCTCTCCAGAGGGTAGTGAGGTCTGCACAACGCATCACCGGGGGCAAACTACCTGCCCTCCAGGACACCTACACCACCCGATGTCACAGGAAGGCCAAAAATATCATCAAGGACAACAACCACCCGAGCCACTGCCTGTTCACCCCGCTATCATCCAGAAGGCGAGGTCAGTTCAGGTGCATCAAAGCAGGGACCGAGAGACTGAAAAACAGCTTCTATCTCAAGGCCACCAGACTGTTAAACAGCCATCACTAACATTGAGTGGCTGCTGCCAACATACTGACTCAAATCACTAGCCACTTCAATAATAAAAAATTGGATGTAATAAATGTATCACTAGTCACTTTAAACAATGCCACTTTATATAATGTTCACATACCCTACATTACTCTTCTCATATGTATATACTGTACTCTATACCATGTACATATTCTGATTCATTCCTTTACACTTGGGTGTATAAGGTAGTTGTTGTGAAATTGTTAGATTACTTGTTAGATATTACTGCACGGTCGGAACTAGAAGCACAAGCATTTCGCTACACTCACATTTCCATCTGCTAACCATGTGTATGTGACCACTAACATTTGATTTGATTTGGTACCGGTGTGCAAAAGAGCAGAAAAACAAAAACAAATATGGGGATGAGAAGAGGAAATGTGCCTATTTGGTGACAATTTTGTCACTTCCAAAAAAAAAGAAAGAAAAGTTGACTGACTATCAAAGTTTCTGTCATGTTCATGACGTTTGTTTGAAAGATAAAACCTTTATCCGCGCTGACTCACCTCTCCCTGTGAATCCACATCACACACTAGGTGTGCTAACACCACCTTGAAAGTGTCAAAGAATGTCTACTCTTTTGAAATGTTATTTTGGGGAGTTACATTTCACTTTGACTGGCATTTCACATTTTCTTGGGTTGGACATATGGGTTCTCATTATGGGTTGAACCCCCCCACCCCCCACGCCCCACCCGCCTGCCCACTCTAGTCTATCCACTTTGTAGGAGTAGCACCCCATTCACATCCAACAGCAGGAACACTTCCATCAGTATACAGTTTTAAGTAGCAGTAGAGAGAGCGTTCAGAAACAACTCAGACACACACACACACACACTCCAGGAATAAGGGCCTTCATCCGGTCCCATTCTTCCTTTCCCCAGGCTGGGCTAAAGGCCTGACTGGATCCTCAGTGTATGGTGACTCAGAGATAATACTGGAGCCCAGTGGACCAGCCAGGTGAGACCAGGTGAGACGAAGAAACAAGATCAATACGAATTGAGCTGAAGTGGCCTGGCCAGAGAGGGGGAGAACCGCAGTGCAGTAAAGTAGTCCTCCTCAACAACCCACCCAGCAACATCCAATTACAGTGCACGAGCACCAGAGCAGAAATGCTGAGTGACAAGATGGGAGTCTAGAATGCTAAGTCAAAGCTGTGTGTCATCGTTACGCCACCGTCGGAGTCAGGACCTACTCTCTCGCTAATGATGCAGTCTCAGCGTGCCGCCACATTAGAGGAACGGTCTCGCTCAGTTAGTAGCAGACCTTTCCTGGAGGATCATACCACCCACCCCCAGGTCTCAGCTATTTTCAACTCATGCATATTATATTTCAGTCCGGCGGAATCTTTACAGAGTATCGTTTGAGGTTCTGGACTCGACCGGCTTTGAAGTTTGGTTTAGACTTAAAAGTCGCTGTGGGAGTGATGTCATGTCTCAACCACTTAACCCTTAGATTCAAGTTAAAGGCCTTCCATTTTGTGTGGGATCGAAAGGAATAGAGCAGCGGCTGCCATATCAAATCAAATCAAATGTTATTGGCCACATACACGTGATTAGCAGATGTTATTGCGGGTATAGCGAAATGCTTGTGCTTCTAGCGCCGACAGTACAGTAATATCTAACAAGTAACATTTAACAAATTACACAACATACAGTGGGGCAAATAAGTATTTAGTCAGCGACCAATTGTGCAAGTTCTCCCACTTAAAAAGATGAGAGAGGCCTGTAATTTTCATCATAGTTACACTTCAACTATGACAGACAAAATGAGAAAAAGTGTTAACCTGTTGTGACTAGGGGGCAGAATTTTCATTTATGGAACACTATGGAACACTATGGTACACTTTTTAACACTATGGAACACTAGTGTTAAATAGTGTACCATAGTGTTCCATAGTGTTCCAGGGTGTTAAAAAGTGTTCCATAGTGCTCCATAGTGTACCATAGTGTTCCATAGTGTTCCATAGTGTTAAAAAGTGTTCCATAGTGTTCCATAGTGTACCATAGTGTTCCATAGTGTTAAATAGTGTTCCATAGTGTACCATAGTGTTCCATAGTGTACCATAGTGTTAAATAGTGTTCCATAGTGTACCATAGTGTTCCATAGTGTTCCATAGTGTGCCATAGTGTTCCATAGTGTACCATAGTGTTAAATAGTGTTCCATAGTGTACCATAGTGTTAAATAGTGTTCCATAGTGTACCATAGTGTACCATAGTGTTCCATAGTGTTCCATAGTGTACCATAGTGTTCCATAGTGTTCCATAGTGTACCATAGTGTATCATAGTGTTCCATAGTGTTCCATAGTGTTCCATAGTGTACCATAGTGTTCCATAGTGTACCATAGTGTTCCATAGTGTTAAATAGTGTTCCATAGTGTTAAATAATGTTCCATAGTGTTCCATAGTGTACCATAGTGTTCCATAGTGTACCATAGTGTACCATAGTGTTCCATGGTGTACCATAGTGTTCCATAGTGTACCATAGTGTACCATAGTGTTCCATAGTGTTAAATAATGTTCCATAGTGTTCCATAGTGTACCATAGTGTTCCATAGTGTTAAAAAGTGTTCCATAGTGTACCATAGTGTACCATAGTGTTAACAAGTGTTCCATAGTGTTCCAGTGTACCATAGTGTTCCATAGTGTTCTATAGTGTTAAATAGTGTTCCATAGTGTTCCATAGTGTACCATAGTGTACCATAGTGTTCCATAGTGTTAAAAAGTGTTCCATAGTGTTCCATAGTGTACCATAGTGTACCATAGTGTTAACAAGTGTTCCATAGTGTTCCAGTGTACCATAGTGTTCCATAGTGTTCTATAGTGTTAAATAGTGTTCCATAGTGTTCCATAGTGTACCATAGTGTTCCATAGTGTACCATAGTGTTAAAAAGTGTTCCATAGTGTACCATAGTGTACCATAGTGTTCCATAGTGTTAAAAAGTGTTCCATAGTGTTCCATAGTGTACCATAGTGTACCATAGTGTTAACAAGTGTTCCATAGTGTTCCAGTGTACCATAGTGTTCCATAGTGTTCTATAGTGTTAAATAGTGTTCCATAGTGTTCCATAGTGTACCATAGTGTTCCATAGTGTACCATAGTGTTAAAAAGTGTTCCATAGTGTACCATAGTGTACCATAGTGTTAAATAGTGTGTGTGTGTGTGTGTGTGTGTGTGTGTGTGTGTGTGTGTGTGTGTGTGTGTGTGTGTGTGTGTGTGTGTGTGTGTGTGAGAGAGAGAGAGAGAGAGAGAGAGAGAGAGACCTTTATATGCCAGATAAGAAAGAAGTGTTTTCACATTGCCCGCCACCACAATTGCAACTCCATTGTCCAATCTGTAATTTGGTTCTTGTGAAATGTTCAATTATGAATCCCAGCTAGTATACTACTGAGATGTGTTATCTGGGAAGCGCGCGGGTCCTGGGTCCTTAGCCGATCTAAATCCAAAGTACATTTTCAAAGCATCACTTGATATGACTGTCTCTGTCCATGTTCTTATACCTCATTCATCTTGCGCAACAGCCAGCATCTTATGGTTGCACCCCATAGTGCAAATCTTCCTGATACCTTATATTGCACTATTCTTCTGTGGGCACGCAAACACATACACGCAAACACACACACACACTGGGCAAAACTATTTTAGTCAAGGTTTTTTCCATGTACATTTAAAAAATTAATGTGATGGTGTTGAAACAGTGTGGAAAACTGATTGGATTTGAAAAAAGTCATCAATTTAAGGGATTTTTTTCTTCACTTTTTAACCTAAAAAATCCAATGATAAGGTGCCCTTTTTTCATTGATTTCATGTTGAATTCACGTTAGTTGACGACTCAACCAAATGTAAATCAAAACTAAATGTTAAACTGACGTTTGTGCTCAGTGTGACAGTGTTGACAGTATTGAACAAACACTTCAGTCAAAGGAGACAACTGCTTGCTTACGTACAGTGGGGAGAACAAGTATTTGATTCACTTCCGATTTTGAAGGTTTTTCTACTTACAAAGCATGTAGAGGTCTGTAATTTTTATCATAGGTACACTTCATCTGTGAGAGACGGAATCTAAAACAATAATCCAGAAAATTACATTGTATGATTTTAAAGTAATTAATTTGCATTTTATTGCATGACATAAGTATTTGATCACCTACCAACCAGTAAGAATTCCGGCTCTCACAGACCTGTTAGTTTTTCTTTAAGAATCCCTCCTGTTCTCCACTCATTACCTGTATTAACTGCACCTGTTTGAACTCATTAGAAGCATACTTATGTCATGCAATAAAATGCAAATGAATTACATAAAAATCATACAATGTGATTTTCTGGATTTTTGTTTTAGATTCCGTCTCCCACAGTTGAAGTGTACCTATGATAAAATGACAGACCTCTACATGCTTTGTAAGTAGGAAAACCTGCAAAATCGGCATTTTATCAAATACTTGGTTCTCCCCACTGTATTATGGAGGTAATTGCCGTGGGGCGACGCTTGTGCGACATCTGAATGGCAATTATCTAGCCTACTTAGTGCCTTGCGTATACATGGTTTGTATAAATCACAGCTACATACACGCTGTTCTTTTTGTTGATGTAATTTTTACCTCGTCTTCACACATGCATGATGAGCAGCATGAACCACTGTCCCAAAAATAATACATCTTGTTTTGCACATTGTTTGTGTACACCCTACTGGACATCACGCTTCAGACTTCCAGTGCTATTTTCATATAACTGGGAAGAATAACGATCATAATATTGATAAATGACAGACAAAATGAGAAAAAGTGTTAACCTGTTGTGACTAGGGGGCAGAATTTTCATTTATGGAACACTATGGAACACTATGGTACACTTTTTAACACTATGGAACACTAGTGTTAAATAGTGTACCATAGTGTTCCAGGGTGTTAAAAAGTGTTCCATAGTGCTCCATAGTGTACCATAGTGTTCCATAGTGTTCCATAGTGTTAAAAAGTGTTCCATAGTGTTCCATAGTGTACCATAGTGTTCCATAGTGTTAAATAGTGTTCCATAGTGTACCATAGTGTTCCATAGTGTACCATAGTGTTAAATAGTGTTCCATAGTGTACCATAGTGTTCCATAGTGTTCCATAGTGTGCCATAGTGTTCCATAGTGTACCATAGTGTTAAATAGTGTTCCATAGTGTTCCATAGTGTACCATAGTGTTAAATAGTGTTCCATAGTGTACCATAGTGTACCATAGTGTTCCATAGTGTACCATAGTGTTCCATAGTGTTCCATAGTGTACCATAGTGTATCATAGTGTTCCATAGTGTTCCATAGTGTTCCATAGTGTTCCATAGTGTACCATAGTGTTCCATAGTGTTAAATAGTGTTCCATAGTGTTAAATAATGTTAATAAATGCCATTTGTTTATCAATTTTCATTACAAGCAATTGCTGACCAAAGTGCTATACAAATTAACACTGAAGAAAGCATGTGTCCAATTGGGGTTGAAAATGACTTCTTGCTAATTTAGTTTGTACTCTTTCACTTTGAACTGTCGCTAACCCAGTACAGGAGAGGCTTAGAAATGTCAGCAGTCCATTTCTCTTTGACTACGTCAATTTGAAGACAAATGCAAAAAGCCACTTCACTTTTCACAACACAGCTCTTTTCTTATTATGTCACTGACAGATATGAATGGTCCCATTAACACTCGATCTCAGCAGAGGAAGAATTAACTGAACGTTGTTAGAGATTTCATGGTAGTGGAAAGTTTTACTCTGAATTTCATGCAAGCCCCTTTTGTCTAACTACCGTTCAACTGTTTTTCTTGAGCACTCAAGATACTTGAGTGCACAGATTATGTTTGATTTTGTGGTAGTGGAAAGCTATGTTCGGAATTCCATACAAGACCCTTTTGTATAGCAATTCTTCAACGTTTATTCTTGAGGACTCAATTTACTTGAGTGCACAACTACTGGTCTTTTTTTCTGCGGGCACTCCAAAGATAGGAATGCACAAATCTGGTGGATTTTTTGTTGTTGTTGCCATCCAGAGTTCAAGACCTTTCTAGCAATCAACTGAGCGCTCTGACTAGGTCATTACAGGTCAAATAATGTTCCACTTCTGCCACCAACGCACCCATCTAGACCAGCCATGACGGACACTAAGTCTGACTGCATAGATTCTGTGAAATATTGACATTTCTCCAACAGCATGAGAGATGTGGACGGAAGGACACCAAACATAACATCCTTGTGTGTGAGAGAAGTATGACAGATGTCTTTGAACTTGGTTGTTGATCTAATGCAGAAAATAGAGCCTGATGGACCACTATCTCTCTGTCCCTTTCAAGTCCATCACTGTTCCATTTTTGTAGACTCTTGAGGTATATTTGAAAAAGCTTGAGAGAAATTGCTGGGTTCAGACAACATGGTTGTTGATCTGCGTGGACAGAAAGCACGCTCCATCTCCTTGATCAAAATAAATGCTCCCTCTCTCTGCACTCCTTGACAAATGATGCTTGTCGGTTGACAAGGTAATGAATGGTTGTTATGGGTCAGTCGATCCGATAAGGCATTTCAATTTAGATGTATTGTGAGCATATGTCACAAACCACAACTGATGTGTTGTGAGCAAACGTGGGTTCAAATACATGTGTATTTGAGTATCTGGCATTTAAAATATGTTTTCTGTGTATTTGAGTATTTTCAAATACACTGCCCAAAACAAGTACTGTTATTTGAGTATTGGAATGGTTATTTGTAAAAACAAAATACTCTACCAAATTGTAATCTACCAAATACTAATTTCAAATACCTGAATTAAAAGCATGGAATATGTAACTACTTTTCTTTTAAATAAAACATATCGACAGTTGAAGTCGGAAGTTTACATACACTTAGGTTGGTGTCATTAAAACTCATTTTTTTCCCAACAACAACAAAAGACAGTTTATTTCACTTATAGTTCACTGTATCACAATTTCAGTGGGTCATACACTAAATTGACTGTGCCTTTAAACAGCTTGGAAAAATCCAGAAAGTTATGCCATGGCTTTAGAAGTTTCTAACCACAAGTCTGGTTCATCCTTGGGAGCAATTTCCAAATGTCTGAAGGTACCACGTTCATCTGTACAAACAATAGTACGCAAGTATAAACCCCATGGGACCACGCAGCCATCATACCGCTCAGGAAGGAGTCGCATTCTGTTTCCTAGAGATGAACGTACTTTGGTGCGAAAAGTGCAAATCAATCCCAGAACAACCGCAAAGTACCTTGTAAAGATGCTGGAGGAAACAGATACAAAATAATCTATGTCCACAGTAAAACGAGTCCTATATCGACATGACCTGAAAGGCCGCTCAGCAAGGAAGAAGCCACTGCTTTGCTGCTTTGCTGCAGGAGGGACTAGTGCACTTCACAAAATTGATGGCTTCATGAGGAAGGAAAATGATGTGGATATGTTGAAGCAACAGCTCAAGACATCAGTCAGGAAGTTAAAGCTTGGTCGCAAATGGCTCTTCCAAATGAACAATGACCCCAAGCTTACTTCTAAAGTTGTGGCAAAATGGCATTAAGGACAACAAAGTCAAGGTATTGGAGTGGCCATCACAAAGCTCTGACCTCAATCCCACAGAAAATGTGTGGTCAGAACTGAAAAAGCGTGTGCGAGCAAGGAGGCCTACAAACGTGACTCAGTTACACCAGATCTATCAGGAGGAATGGGCCAAAATTCACCCAACCTATTGTTGAAAGCTTGTGGAAGGCTACCCGAAACATTTGACCCAAGTTAAACAATTTATAGGCAATGCTACCAAATACTATTTGAGTGTATGTAAACTTCTGACACACTGGGAATGTGATGAAAGAAATAAAAGCTGAAATAAATCCTTCTCTCTACTATTACTCTCTACTATTATTCTGACATTTATTCTTCAAATAAAGTGGTGATCCTAACTGACCTAAGACAGGGAATTTTTACTGGGATTAAATGTCAGGAATTGTGAAAAACTGAGTTTAAATGTATTTGGCTAAGGTGTATGTAAACTTCCAACTTCAACTGTAAATACTTGGGGTCCAAAGTCATTGACACCCTTGATTAGATCAGCAAAAATGTCTGTATAAAATAAATAATCCAAAATACTGAGCTATATTGTATGCAAACATTTTTCGGGAAATTATATTATTACATATTATACTAATACAATTGCTCCGAGAAAGATATTTTGTTTAACAATGAATAAAAAAGGTTGGGTTAAAAATGATTGACACCCCTGTTTCAATACCTTTCCTTACCACACCTTGCGAGGATAACGGTTATAGAATATTTTATGAGTTGGATAACACATTGGGAGGGATCTTAGATCATTCCTCCATACAGAATCTTTCCAGATCCTTCATACCCTTCATCTGCACTTATGGACTGCCCTCTTCAAACCACAGGTTTTCAATGGGTTTCATGTCCAGAGACTGAGATGGTTGTTGGCAAATGTTGATTTTTGTGGTCTATTACCAGTTCTTTGTGGATTTTGATGTGTGCTTGGGGTCATTGTTTTGCTGGAAGATCCACTTGCGGCCAAGTTTCAGCTTCCTGTCAGAGGCAACCAGGTTATTGGCTAAAATATCCTGATACTGGGTAAAGTTAATGATGCGGTTGGTCTTAACAAGGGCTTCAGGACCAGTGGAAGCAAAATAGGCCCATAACATCAAAGATCCAGAACCCTATAATTAGCAAATAAATTCATAAAAAATCCTACAATGTGATTTTCTGGAATTTTTATTCTAATTTTGTCTGTCATAGCTGAAGTGTACCTATGATGAAAATTACAGGCCTCTCTCATCTTTTTAAGTGGGAGAATCTGTACAATTGGTGGCTGACTAAATACTTTTTTGCCCCACTGTAGCTGACACTAACGTTAGCACCGTCATGAAAAGGGCATGAGGGCAGTACAATATTAGATTTTTCTAAGCAGTGATAACGCTTGGGAGCAGGCAATGTTGTACTTTTCTCAAATGTAGTTTTGTAACAAGCAGACAACAAGAAAATTGCATTTAAAAAAGGTCAAGTTTTTGCTGTGAGTCAATTGTGTAACCACGGTAACCATGGGTTGTATTCCCCACGACTAGGACTATGGGGTTATTTTCTGCATATGCATCAATGATGGACTTGAAAGGGAGAGAGATACAGTGCCTCATCAGGCTTTATTTTCTGCATTAGAGCTACAACCAAGTTCAAAGATATAGCCTACTTGTTAAACAAAATATATTTCTCTGACCAATTGTATTAGTATAAAATAATTTCCCCATTTTTTTTTTAGCATACAATATAGCTCAGGTTTTTGAATGATTTATTTCATACAGTCATTTCTCCTTATCTTTATCAAGGGCGTCAATCATTTCAGACACCACTGTATGTGAGTCATTTAGTTATTTTAAATAGTATTTTAACCCAGCTCACATTGTACATTATCCCAGGATGCTTCCTCATCTCCTCGGTTGTGATTATCTTCTAGATACTTGGAATAAAAAAAAATAGTAATGCTGTCTTTTTGTAGGCTCTGAGTTGGACAAAGATGAGGAAAATGAATTGCGTTTGTTAGGGTTTATGCATAAATGCCAGAAATATGGTCTGTGGTAAACACAGGCTTAAGAGATCTTGGCAGTATTGAAATGTGCGAGTGTGTGTGCGTGTGCGTGTGTGTCTGGACACGTGCATGCGTGTGTTCTGGAGTTAAGACTCAGAAGGGAAGGGAAAGAACAATGGCTGATGTGTGTGTAGCAGTGTCCATACCGTCTGCATCCCTCCCTCTCCGCATCGCCAGAGTGATGCCCTCAATTAAGTGGTGCCCTTGTTGCCGCGGCAACTACCAACTGATAAGAGAAGCATCATCCTTGGGTACAGTAAATATAGACATTTGTTCCAGCCAGGTCCTTTCTAGCCCCTCAACGATAACCTGACCTAACTTGAAGATAGGCACGTCTAAATGCCATCTCCCGCATTCACCTTGAAGAACATATTAACGTATTAAGGCTTTGCCAAAGGTTTTCAGATAAAGGTGAACCTGGCACCTGGGCATCTCTGTCTGTGTCAGGGGTTTGGAAGTCGTGCTATCGAAGGAAGCGTTTATTAACCTGTAACCCTCAGGTATTTTTCATAATTATCAGTATCAGTGCCTTAGACCACTGCGCCACTTGGGAGCCCATAGTAATTTGAGCAGGTTTACTACAGCAGGAAAATAATCCTGCAGCAACAGGAAATGTGAATTATTATGTGGATTATAATTAATGGATTATAATTAATGGATGTTTTTTTGTAATGGTGGATACATTTTTCATTAGGGCAAATCAAGTCTGACATTTTAAAGTGGAAATGACAAACTTTAGAAGCCTTTTTAAACCTTGGATATGCCACAAGTTTGCATTACCGGCGAGGCAGAAGATATCTCAACACCAAAAGAGTGATCAAATTAAGATCCTACATCTGCAAGGAGGAAACACACCTCAATCAACACCAATGTGTGATGCACGGCAACCATTTGCGCTCACCACACATCAGCCAGCATGGTGTAAAAGTGAGGAGTATCATAACACAACAAAGCACAGCCCAGTTCATCGGGACATTACTACTGGGACATCCCTGGTAGACCTTTGAGATGTAAATGAGAGTTCATGACTACAACCCAGTACATGCTTGTTGAATAACAATGCCTTCATCTGTATCCTCTCACCTACAGATCCATACCCAGTGTCCATCTGACGTGGCATACACTGCACGCACTGGCAGGTGCGAGTTTCACAAGAAATTCTGGCCTTACCATGTGAATGCAGTGTGACCAACCTCCTCATACAGGATCTGACACGCCTCACACGTCATCATCACAGCACACAGGGAAAGCTATCCGGGGCCAGGTTAGGCTTCTCATCATGAGTGGATACTGTCGCCAGCCTGCTTTAGGAAACACACGCCAGGCAATGGGGTTCAAATGCAAAAGCAGAATCCTTCAAAATGCAAAACAGAAAGAAGCCTTTGAAAATGACAGTTGAAAATCGATGGTGGAGAAAGGGAGGAGAGGGAGGACACGGGGAGGGGTGATGGCTTTCAGAAAGGCCCAGGGTAGACAGGCATTTAAAGGTTATCATTACCGTGGCTAGAGTCGCACTGATGATGAGGTCTCTACACCCGTCCTTATGTACAGCACCTCATGTTCCCTGTTGTTATGGTGTTACAGCCTCCTTCATAGTGATGATGAATGAAAGAGCGAGGAGGGTAGATGGAGACAGAGAGAAGAGGAGCAAGAGAGAGAAAGAAAGAGAGTAGATGGAAAGGGGGGTCAGAGAGCGAGAAACAGGGAAGGAGAGAGAGGGACAGAAAAATAGACATAGAAAGTAAAGTGGAAGGGGATGAAGATAGATAGAAAATGAGAAGAAAGACAGAGAGAGAGAGAGAAAGGGGGAAATATAATGCTGTATATACAGTTGAAGTCGGAAGTTTACATACACCTTAGCCAAATACGTTTAAACTCAGTTTTTCACAATTCCTGACATGTAATCCCAGTAAAATTCCCTGTTTTAGGTCAGTTAGGATCACCACTTTATTTTTTAAGAATGTGAAATGTCAGAGTAATACTAGAGAGAATTATTTATTTAATCTTTTATTTCTTTCATCACATTCCCAGTGGGTCAGAAGTTTACATACACTCAATTAGTATTTGGTAACATTGCCTTTAAATTATTTAACTTGGGTTAAATGTTTCGGGTAGCCTTCCACAAGCTTCCCACTTTAGGTTGGGTTAATTTTGGCCTATTCCTCCTGACAGAGCTGGTGTAACTGAGTCAGGTTTGTAGGCTTCCTTGCTCGCACATGCTTTTTCAGTTTTGCCCACACATTTTCTACAGGATAGAGGTCAGGGCCTTGTGATGGCCACTCCAATACCTTGACTTTGTTGTCCTTAATGCAATTGTTTGTGTCTCAGTGCAGTGTTTCAGTGTGGTGTCTCAGTGTCTCAGTGTGGTGTCTCAGTGTGTCAGTGTGGTGTCACAGTGTCTCAGTGTGGTGTCTCCTCTAGTGTGTCTCCTCTAGCAGAGGGAGAGCTGATTCATGGCTAGTCTCAGTGATTGATGGAAATCCTTAAGTGTTAAGAAATCCTTAAGATCCTCATCTCTGAAATACAGCACACTACTCTGGAGGATTCAATTGCGTGTGGGGGGGGGGGGGGGGGGAGCATGATAGAGGGAGATAGAGAAAGTGAAGAGCGAGAGAGAAATGTATATTTGCTGCATGTTGATTGCAGTCCAAGTAGAAGAGTACTTGAGTGCAGCTATGGTGCAATCATGTCCATTCTGTGTCTGCACAGCTGTGTGGATGAGACATAGAAATAGAGCTCTCATCTTCGTATCCATTACATTGTCTCCATTTTAAAGTAGTCCATTTTCTTCTTCTTTCATATGTGAAAAAAGCATAAATCTAATATTGGTGATTTACCACCTGCATTGCTGGAGTCCGAAAACAAATCGTGTGTCTTTCGTCTATTGTAACCACTAGAGGGCAGTGATATAGCTTAACACCATTTACAAATCAGAGGCAGCCCAATGCTCTGATCATTGACTGATCGCTCCCAACCCGTAGGAATCTCTACCCAGTTGACTACCGTAGTGGTGAAGCCCTCAATGGCAATGCCCATATTAAAATGGGTTGCATCCATCTAGAGACCTCTATCTATGTCTGTGGGCTGAGCAGTGGGCTGGTTAATAGGCTGTGTAGAGCAGAAGTTCAGTTCCTCCTACAGGCTGTGTGTGAAACGACCTGCAGAGTTAAGGCGCCCCCACACTAGGTTCGGTTTGGCCCTGGCAGAACTCAGCTAGGCGAAGCAAATGTCTGCGCCTCCCTTAAAATACCTTCGGTTGAAAAACGCGCCATTACTGTTTGACCCTCTTGAGACGCCGTAGCAACAAATATACACATCCTCAAAATAGTCTGAATTCATTTAAAATAAATCAAGCAAACTGTAATACATGTTGACGTTTTTTGCAGAGGAAGTCTTAGCCACTCAATTTTACATCTAACTAAAATGTTTGGTGCAGTGTTTTGCAAGTGAACGAAATTAGCATAAAAACGAGTCATATCTCGTTGAATAACAACAAACACTTAATTGAATAATCCCTACTGTTGACTAATCACTGACGAAGGGGCGTAGATTTCGGCTACCGAACTTCGACTGGCCTCAAGGGGAAAAAATGGTGTGCTCAAACAGCTGAAATATCTCAGCCCCGAACGCTGACGAACAAAAACATCACATCAACTCGTTTTTCAACTCCACAAATGTCTTGTTAACAAACTATCGTTTTGGCAAGTCGGTTAGGACATCTACTTTGTGCATGACACAAGTAATTTGTCCAACAATTGTTAACAGACAGATTGTTTCACTTATAATTCACTGCATCACAATTGCAGTGGGTCAGAAGTTTACATACACTAAGTTGACTGTACCTTTAAACAGCTTGGAAAATTCCAGAAAATCATGTCATGGCTTTAGAAGCTTCTGACAGGCTAATTGACATAATTTGAGTCAATTGGAGGTGTACCTGTGGATGTATTTCAAGGCCTACCTTCAAACACAGTGCCTTTTTGTTTGACATCATGGGAAAATCAAAAGAAATCAGCCAAGACCTCCGAAATAAAACTGTAGACCTACACAAGTCTGGTTCATCCTTGGGAGCAATTTCCAAATGCCTGAAGGTTCCACGTTCATCTGTACAAGCAATAGCACGCAAGTATAAACACCATGGGACCACGCAGCCGTCATACCGCTCAGGAAGGAGACGAGTTCTGTCTCCGAGAGATTAACGTACTTTGGGGCGAAAAGTGCAAATCAATCCCAGAACAACAGCAAAGGACCTTGTGAAGATGCTGGAGGAAACAGGTACAAAAGTATCTATATCCACAGTAAACCAAGCCCTATATCAACATAACCTGAAAGGCCGC
Source organism: Oncorhynchus kisutch (assembly GCF_002021735.2). Taxonomy (NCBI): domain Eukaryota; kingdom Metazoa; phylum Chordata; class Actinopteri; order Salmoniformes; family Salmonidae; genus Oncorhynchus; species Oncorhynchus kisutch. The sequence goes on from NC_034182.2 coordinate 35,676,337, forward strand.
TCAGCAAGGAAGAAGCCACTGCTCCTAAACCTCCATTAAAAAGCCTGACTATGGTTTGCAACTGCACATATGGACAAAGATTGTACTTTTTGGAGAAATGTCCTCTGGTCTGATGAATCAAAAATAGAACTGTTTGGCCATAATGACCATCGTTATGCTTGGAGGAAAAAGGGAGAGGCTTGCAAGCCGAAAAACACCATCCCAACCATGAAGCACGGGGTGGCAGCATCATGTTGTGGGGGTGCTTTGCTACAGGAGGGACTAGTGCCCTTCACAAAATAGATGGCGTCATGAGGAAGGACAATTATGTGGATATATTGAAGCAACATCTCAAGACATCAGTCAGGAAGTTGAAGCTTGGTCGCAAATGGGTCTTCCAAATGGACAATGACCCCAAGCATACTTCCAAAGTTGTGGCAAAATGGCTTAAGGACAACAAAGTCAAGATATTGGAGTGGCCATCACAAAGCCCTGACCTCAATCCTATAGAAAATTTGTGGTCAGAACTGAAAAGCGTGTGCGAGCAAGGAAGCCTACAAACCTGACTCAGTTACACCAACTCTGTTAGGAGGAATGGGCCAACATTTACTCAATTTATTGTGGGAAGCTTGTGGAAGGCTACCCGAAACATCTGACCCAAGTTAAACAATTTAAAGGCAATGTTACCAAATACTAATTGAGTGTATGTAAACTTCTGACCTACTGGGAATGTGATGAAAGAAATAAAAGCTGAAATAAATCATTCTCTCTACTACTATTCTGACATTTCACATTCTTAAAATAAAGTGGTGATCCTAAATGACCTAAAACAGGGAATTGTTACTAGGATTAAAGGTCAGGAATTGTGAAAACTGAGTTTAAATGTATTTTGCTAAGGTGTGTAAACTTCCGACTTCAACTGTAACATAGAGCATTGATGTGAATCACACTGCTGCTCTCTCATTTAGCTATTTGCGCCTTACGGATTGTGGTTGTTGTGGAAGTCTGTTCACAAATCTAAATGTGTATTTGAACCCAATAATGGTTGAATTCAAGAAGTTTTTAGCTGCCTATCAATCATTGTTTTTGAAACCAGTGGACAGCCAGTGAAAAATGCGCTCTTACAACAGCTGCATAGTGTGGATCCCAGCCTATGGAACAACAGCTGCATAGTGTAGATCCCAGCCTATAGAATAACAGCTGCATAGTGAGGATCCCAGCCTATGGAACAACAGCTGCATAGTGCAGATCCCAGCCTATGGAACAACAGCTGCATAGTGCAGATCCCAGCCTATGGAACAACAGCTGCATAGTGCAGATCCCAGCCTATAGAATAACAGCTGCATAGTGCAGATCCCAGCCTATGGAACAACAGCTGCATAGTGAGGATCCCAGCCTATAGAATAACAGCTGCATAGTGCGGATCCCAGCCTATGGAACAACAGCTGCATAGTGAGGATCCCAGCCTATAGAATAACAGCTGCATAGTGCGGATCCCAGCCTATGGAACAACAGCTGCATAGTGAGGATCCCTGCCTATAGAACAACAGCTGCATAGTGAGGATCCCTGCCTATAGAACAACAGCTGCATAGTGAGGATCCCTGCCTATAGAACAACAGCTGCATAGTGAGGATCCCTGCCTATAGAACAACAGCTGCATAGTGAGGATCCCTGCCTATAGAACAACAGCTGCATAGTGCAGATCCCAGCCTATGGAACAACAGCTGCATAATGTGGATTACAGCCTATAGAATAACAGCTGCATAGTGCAGATCCCAGCCTATAGAACAACAGCTGCATAGTGAGGATCCCTGCCTATAGAACAACAGCTGCATAGTGCAGATCCCAGCCTATAGAATAACAGCTGCATAGTGTGGATCCCAGCCTATAGAATAACAGCTGCATAGTGTGGATTACAGCCTATGGAATAAAAGTGGGGCTTTTATTGTTCAATCTAATTCATGCTGATAAATAATAATAAATCCATAGGCCTAATAGACACATGTTGAAACGAGCACACTTTTGATTGCCCCTTTAAGTCTGTCTGTAGTTGCTATAACCATTTTTGGACTCATAAATGATATATATTATTATAAAGATATAATTTATTATTATATGTAGTAGAAAGCGATGGCTAAGAAGAAGCCTACATAACCAACCCATAAAGTACTGCAATAGATGTTGTTCAATTGGTAACATACATTTTTGTCTTCTTCTAATGCCTCTTAAAGAGAAAGTTATCAAAAATTAACTGAATGTAATCAGATTACATTACTGAGTTTGGGTAATCTAAAAGTTACATTACTGATTACAATTTTGGACAGGTAACTAGTAACTGGAACAGATTACACTTAGAAAGTACAGTGCCTTGCGAAAGTATTCAGCCCCCTTGAACTTTGCGACCTTTTGCCACATTTCAGGCTTCAAACATAAAGATATAAAACTATATTTTTTTGTGAAGAATCAACAATAAGTGGGACACAATCATGAAGTGGAACGACATTTATTGGATATTTCAAACTTTTTTAACAAATCAAAAACTGAAAAATTGGACGTGCGAAATTATTCAGCCCCCTTAAGTTAATACTTTGTAGCGACACCTTTTGCTGCGATTACAGCTGTAAGTCGCTTGGGGTATGTCTCTATCAGTCTTGCACATCGATAGACTGACATTTTTTCCCATTCCTCCTTGCAAAACAGCTCGAGCTCAGTGAGGTTGGATGGAGAGCATTTGTGAACAGCAGTTTTCAGTTCATTCCACAGATTCTCGATTGGATTCAGGTTTGGACTTTGACTTGGCCATTCTAACACCTGGATATGTTTATTTTTGAACCATTCCATTGTAGATTTTGCTTTATGTTTTGGATCATTGTCTTGTTGGAAGACAAATCTCCGTCCCAGTCTCAGGTCTTTTGCAGACTCCATCAGGTTTTCTTCCAGAATGGTCCTGTATTTGGCTCCATCCATCTTCCCATCAATTTTAACCATCTTCCCTGTCCCTGCTGAAGAAAAGCAGGCCCAAACCATGATGCTGCCACCACCATGTTTGACAGTGGGGATGGTGTGATGAGCTGTGTTGCTTTTACGCCAAACATAACGTTTTGCATTGTTGCCAAAAAGTTCAATTTTGGTTTCATCTGACCAGAGCACCTTCTTCCACATGTTTGGTGTGTCTCCCAGGTGGCTTGTGGCAATCTTTAAACGACACTTTTTATGGATATCTTTAAGAAATGGCTTTCTTCTTGCCACTCTTCCAGAAAGGCCAGATTTGTGCAATATACGACTGATTGTTGTCCTATGGACAGAGTCTCCCAGCTCAGCTGTAGATCTCTGCAGTTCATCCAGAGTGATCATGGGCCTCTTGGCTGCATCTCTGATCAGTCTTCTCCTTGTATGAGCTGAAAGTTTAGAGGGACGGCCAGGTCTTGGTAGATTTGCAGTGGTCTGATACTCCTTCCATTTCAATATTATCGCTTGCACAGTGCTCCTTGGGATGTTTAAAGCTTGGGAAATCGTTTTGTATCCAAATCTGGCTTTAAACTTCTTCACAACAGTATCTCGGACCTGCCTGGTGTGTTCCTTGTTCTTCATGATGCTCTCTGCGCTTTTAACGGACCTCTGAGACTATCACAGTGCCGGTGCATTTATACAGAGACTTGATTACACACCGGTGGATTGTATTTATCATCATTAGTCATTTAGGTCAACATTGGATCATTCAGAGATCCTCACTGAACTTCTGGAGAGAGTTTGCTGCACTGAAAGTAAAGGGGCTGAATAATTTTGCACGCCCAATTTTTCAGTTTTTGATTTGTTAAAAAAGTTTGAAATATCCAATAAATGTCGTTCCACTTCATGATTGTGTCCCACTTGTTGTTGATTCTTCACAAGAAAATACAGTTTTATATCTTTATGTTTGAAGCCTGAAATGTGGCAAAAGGTCACAAAGTTCAAGTTCAACATATTATATTCTTATTTACAATAAAAGTGACTCCAAAATGACGATGATGATTATTTACCATTAATTTCTATTGGCCACAAAATAATCTGAAACACAACCAAAACAAACAGCAAATGCATCAAACATGTTTGTAGAGTCACAGCCTTGATGTAGTCATTGCGTGCTGGGAACATGGAACCAAATACTACATATTGATTACTTTAATACACATAAGTGAATTTGTCCTAATATATTTGGTCCCCTAAAATGGGCGGACTATGTACAAATTGTGCTGTCATTTCTAAACGGTTCACCCGATATGGATGAAAATACCCTCAAATTAAAGCTGACAGTCTGCACTTTAACTTCAGTGTCATTGTATCATTTCAAATCCAAAGTGCTGGAGTACAGAGCCAGAACACAAAATGTGTCACAGTCCCAATACTTTTGGAGCTCACTGTATATTGGCGAACTGTTTCGACTGGGAAGCAAACGGTGAGCTTTACACGGAGCCTGCCATCTCTCTCCTTCTCACACACCCTACTAGAAGACTTTGCTGATGGATACTTTATTAAAAGAAAAAGGTACTTACTATGACTGAGATGTGTGTTTGTCCCACCTAGTTATCTTAAGAGAAATGCACTAACTGTAATTCGCTCTGGATAAGAGCGTCTGCTACGTGACTCAAATGTTAAATGTGTCAGGATGTCTTCGTCAATGGAGGAAGTGATGCGGAAAAGTACATCCACAACACAAGCGCCGCATAAGAATGTTTATTAGAACGCAGCCGGCCAATGATTAGCATTTCACATCTACTGTTTTTATATTCATTGTTTACCGAAACGGTTTGAAAAGTTGGTGATTCTTTGTGTTCAACATTCACATACAGTATTGGGAATACTTTTAGCCAGCCATATATATATATATATATATACAGTGGGGAGAACAAGTATTTGATACACTGTCAATTTTGCAGGTTTTCCTACTTACAAAGCATGTAGAGGTCTGTCATTTTTATCATAGATACTCTGCAACTGTGAGAGACGGAATCTAAAACAAAAATCAAGAAAATCACATTGTATGATTTTTAAGTAATTAATTTGCATTTTATTGCATGACATAAGTATTTGATACATCAGAAAAGCAGAACTTAATATTTGGTACAGAAACCTTTGTTTGCAATTACAGAGATCATACGTTTCCTGTAGTTCTTGACCAGGTTTGCACACACTGCAGCAGGGATTTTGGCCCACTCCTCCATACAGACCTTCAGTTGTCGCTGGGCAATACGGACTTTCAGCTCCCTCCAAAGATTTTCTATTGGGTTCAGGTCTGGAGACTGGCTAGGCCACTCCAGGACCTTGAGATGCTTCTTTCGGAGCCACTCCTTAGTTGCCCTGGCTGTGTGTTTTGGGTCGTTGTCATGCTGGAAGACCCAGCCACTACCCATCTTCAATGGGGGGGAGGAGGTTGTTAGCCAATATCTCACGATACATGGCCCCATCCATCCTCCCTTCAATACGCTGCAGTCGTCCTGTCCCCTTTGCAGAAAAGCATCCCCAAAGAATGATGTTTCCACCTCCATGCTTCACGGTTGGGATGGTGTTCTTGGGGTTGTACTCATCCTTCTTCATCCTCAAAACACGACGAGTGGCGTTTAGACCAAAAAGCTCTATTTTTGTCTCATCAGACCACATGACCTTCTCCCATTCCTCCTCTGGATCATCCAGATGGTCATTGGCAAACTTCAGACGGGACTGGACATGTGCTGGCTTGAGCAGGGGGATCTTGAGTGCACTACAGGATTTTAATCCATGACGGCGTAGTGTGTTACTAATGGTTTTCTTTGAGACTGTGGTCCCCGCTCTCTTCAGGTCATTGACCAGGTCCTGCCATGTAGTTCTGGGCTGATCCCTCACCTTCCTCAAGATCATTGATGCCACACGAGGTGAGATCTTGCATGGAGCCCCAGACCGAGGGTGATTGACCGTCATCTTGAACTTCTTCCATTTTCTAATAATTGCACCAACAGTTGTTGTCTTCTCACCAAGCTGCTTGCCTATTGTCCTGTAGCCCATCCCATTCTTGTGCAGGTCTACAATTGTATCCCTGATGTCCTTACACCCTCTCTAGTCTTGGCCATTGTGGAGAGGTTAGAGTCTGTTTTATTGAGTGTGTGGACAGGTGTCTTTTTTACAGGTAACGAGTTCAAACAGGTGTAGTTAATACAGGTAATGAGTGGAGAACAGGAGGGCTTCTTAAAGAAAAACGAACAGGTCTGTGAGAGCCGGAATTCTTACTGGTTGGTAGGTGATCCAATACTTATGTCATGCAATAAAATGCTAATTAATTACTTAAAAACCATACAATGTCCTTTTCTGGATTTTTGTTTTAGATTCCGTCTCTCACAGTTGAAGTGTACCTATGATAAAAAGTACAGACCTCTACATGCTTTGTAAGTAGGAAAACCTGCAAAATCGGCAGTGTATCAAATACTTGTTCTCCTCACTGTGTGTATATATATATATATATATATATATATATATATATATATATATATATATATATATATATATATATATATAGAGATAGAGAGAGATGGGACAACTTTTAGAATGTTTAATATTGTTCTTTGCATAGCATTATTGAAATATTCCCCATGTTATGATAATGGTGGGCTAACATGACTGTGGTAGTGTCTTGTAAATGCATCATAATGCAGAAAACTCCATGTCCCTACTCTCTAAACACCTGACTGCTTTTAGCTAAACAACTAGAGTGAATAGAGAAAAGCGGGGTCATTATTTACTGGTATATATTTGCCCTTGAAATGAACGTTTTCCTGAACCTCTGTAGATAACTAGCCTGTTAACCGAGGGGTGAATTTAAAAGGGGTAGATTACTGATATCAAATCACAAAAACGAATGAGATGTCATCATCATCATGCAGGTGGACATACCAACAACGTGGACATACCAACAACATGTAAAGAATATAATGTCAGTAATACAGGTTACAGCATTGTTATTACAAATGATGAAATGCCAACTCATCTGCTCTGAACAGAAGTCATTGGTAGGTAAGTGAGGTTAAAACGTAGTCAGCCCTTGACAGAGCCACCATGAAGCTTCATTTGTGCAGTAACATAGAAAGTCCACATGGTGGCAGCAGTCACACTGTTCTGTTAGTGTGCGTCCTCTTCCCAAAAGGCTATACTACTAAAAATGCATCCTTCCTTCCTCGAAGTAATCACAGATCTGACATGTCAGAGTTCCGTGGTTGCCATGGTGCCGTGAGGTCGCCTAAGCAGAGAGCTCTGTAAATATGAATGTGGACTGCGGTGTGAGGGAATGGCAGAAACTCACCTCTGTTCCAGACTATTGTTGAGGTGCGTTGGTCTTTTCTGGTGCTTTTATAGCCACCGAAGCATCACCCAGGTGGGTGTTACTCTTTGACAGTGGATGATCCAGCCTAGCTACTTACAGAGGAGAAGACATGCCTCTTGCTCTTTCCCCCATCACAGAGGACCGGATCCCTAGCACCATGCCTCAGGACTACCTGGGCTGACGACGTCTCTGCCTGTTCCCGTCCCTAGTCCACCTAGTCGTGCTGCTGATCCAGTTTCAACTGTTGACGAATCGACGAATTCACCTCGTCCCGGACCTGCTGTTTTGACTCCCTCTCGCACACCTGCTGTCTCGGCCTCTTAATGCTCGGCTATGAAAAGCCAACTGGCATTTACTCCCGAGGTGCTGACCTGTTGCACCCTCTATAACCACTGTGATTATTATTTGACCCTGCTGGTCATCTATGAACGACTGAACATCTTGAAGAACGATCTGGTCTTAATGGCCATGTACATATATTCTCATATAATCTCCAACCGGCACAGCCAGAAGAGCCTGGTTCCTCTCTAGGTTCCTGCCTTTCTAGGGAGTGTTTCCTAGCCACGTCCTTCTAAATCTGCATTGCTTGCTGTTAGGGGTTTTAGGCTGGGTTTCTGTATAAGCACTTTGTGACATCTGCTGATGTAAAAAGGGGCTTTATAAATACATTTGAGTGATCGATGAAGAGCTCTGGGCCTGTCTACCAGTATCTGACTGACGTTTCTCCCTGACTCTCTGATGAAGAGCTCTGGGCCTGTCTACCAGTATCTGACTGACGTTTCTCCCGGACTCTCTGATGAAGAGCTCCGGGCCTGTCTACCAGTATCTGACTGACGTTTCACCCTCTCTGATGAAGAGCTCTGGGCCTGTCTACCAGTATCTGACTGACGTTTCACCCTCTCTGATGAAGAGCTCCGGGCCTGTCCACCAGTATCTGACTGACGTTTCACCCTCTCTGATGAAGAGCTCCGGGCCTGTCTACCAGTATCTGACTGACGTTTCACCCTCTCTGATGAAGAGCTCTGGGCCTGTCTGCCAGTATCTGACTGACGTTTCACCCTCTCTGATGAAGAGCTCCGGGCCTGTCCACCAGTATCGGACTGACATTTCTCCCTCTCTGATAAAGAGCTCCGGGCCTGTCTACTGGTATCTGACTGATGTTTCTCTATGCCTGTCTGTATCATCGACACTCCTGCCAGTTAAGCTACTGCTACCGGTTGCCTTTCTGAACTGCCTAGACATGTGAAGCTGTGGAAGACCATCAAACAGGAACTGCCAGATCCCTACATCTGTTTATGTTTTGGAGATACTTGTTTAATGAAAAGCGCTATATAAATGAAAAGTATTATTATTAGATGAGTGATTACTTCAAGGAAGGGAGCCGAAGAGGGAATTATGTGTTTGGTACTATTTGAACGAGGCCATGGCTTTCATCAGGATGCCCTTTGACCTCTTCTTCACCATTGCACAGTCTCCCTCCCTTTTAAGTCCATATGAGGCTTGTCTTTAGACTCAGACAATGTTCCTGCCTCAGTTAACAGCATATCAATAGGCTCCTGTGATGGCTAGGCTAGATTTAGCAGTTAGCCAGTCTAGCTTTAAGGTAACGGAGTAGAATGTCACTGTCACTGTGTGGGGGTGCAGCGGTGGCTCTTGTAGGTGCCCAGGTGGCGGAAGCTCCTCCCACACTGCTGGCAGCAGTAGGGTGTGGCACCACTGTGAATCCTCTGGTGGGTGTACAGGTTACCCAGCTCCTTGAAGCGCCGCCCACACTGCTGGCACGCGTAGGGACTCTCCCCCGTATGTACCCGCTGGTGTCTCTTTAAGCCGGAGAGCACCGGGAAGCCCTTCCCACACTGGGGGCAGGGGAAGGGGCTCTGGCCTCCGTTGTGCCCCAGCCGGTGACTCTTCAATCGGGCAGCGTGCCGGAACTTCTCCCCACACTCTGGGCATATGAAGGGCTTCTCCCCCGTGTGAATGCGCTGGTGCTGCCGCAGGTTGCCCAGGTAGTTGAAATGGCGGCCGCAATCTCCACACTCGTAACCCCCTTCCACTTTCTTCTCCCTCGTCCCTACTCCTCCCCCGACACCTCCTCCTCTTGCTAGGCCCATCCCCCTAGCTCCAGACGGAATGCTCCCTCCTTCAAGCCCCGCCAAACCCCGCTTGGAATCACTGCTACCCTCTCCCAGAGAGAGGGGAGCAATGGAGGTGGACTGCAGGGCGCTGTGGGTGCCGGTGGTGTCGCCGTGTATCAGTTTGAGGTGCTCCTCTAGGAACAAGGAGTCGGGGCAGAAGGTTCCACACAGTGGGCAGAGGTATGTGTGGGAGGTAAACTGCTGACCTGTGAACAGAGTAGACAAATGTAAGGATTATTGTCCTCTAGGTCACCAGCGTGCAATAGGTACATGCAGCCAAAGACAATAAGGATGGGTCAGAAGGCTGCACAAAATGACTAAAACAATCATCAAAACGCACCGCACAAAGAAAGACGATGATGAGAGATAAAAAATGAACGATGTATAGGATGCAAATGTTTACGCGTGTCAACTAGGACATCGATCTCCTCTCTCACCCGGTTCTAGTCGATCCACATGGGCCTCAAAAGAACTGTCCCCCTCCCCTCCTGGAGAGCCCTGGGGGTGCAGGGGAAAGTCAGGGCTGTTTGTGTCATGGGAGAGAGGGGCTGGGGGATGCTCCAATCCATCATTCCTTTCTTCTTTTGACTCGTCACCCTCTTCATCATCTTCCTCATCTGGTGTTTTGGCACTCTCCGATTTAGGCTCCCTCGTACCTCAGAAAACAAACATATGGTTTGTGTTTAATCCCATTTATATAAAGGTACAGAGGATCTATACAGCCTCTACATAGAAACATGGACACATGCAATGTGGCAGGACTGGATAACATCAGCATATAAATCCCAAAGTTCGCCCCTACTCCATTGCCAATGTTAATATTAGCAGTGATTGATTGGTACAGTGGGTGATTGATGAGGTTAGTGATTCATTGGTGCAGTGAATTATTGATGAGGTTACCTTTCAAATCCGATGTGTACTCCACCCCAGTCATCCACTCATAGTCGTGGATCCGCTTGCTTCCTGATGGTAGCGACATGTCAAATATGTCATCCGTGGCCGAGTCCGATTCCCCGTCCCCATGCCCCGCGTCAGGAATGCCACTGTCCGGCCACAGATGGTTGAGGGAGTGCGGCTGGGGATCGTGGCGGCTGTCCCTGTCGCTACCAGAAGAAGGATTGCTCGGGTCGCTGTCCGTTTCAGCACCCCGTGAATTCTTATCTTTCATCAGATAGTCGCAAATGGCATTGATGTTTTCTTTCTTCACACCAGGCATGGCTGGTTTGGCTTTCTTGTGGTCGTTGTTGTTGTGTTTGCTTCCTGAATGGAAGTCTGCTTTCCTGAATACAGATGCAACCTCGGTGGTCATTCCTCCAGGATACGGGTCCCTACCGTCTATTTGCACCTCTAGTCTCGTTTTTAAGACTTCGATTTCGTCCGTTTTCTCCCGAAGCTCCATTTTCAGAACCCGTATCCTGACGCTGACCATTTTCCTGATTTCGGACAACGCAGTCTCGAGCACCACTGTTATGTTTCTCCCAAGGTGTTCGGTGATGTCGCTCACCGAGCAGAGTAGCTCCTCGTCAGGCTCGAATTCCAATACATCTTCATCGGGTCGCGCTGCAGACACCGGAGTGTCCATGAATGCGTTTTGGGGGTCGGGAGAAAGGCTTGTTTCGGTAAAAGTGTGGTCTCTTTTGCGGCTCATATCTTTTGAAGCTCTAGCTAACAGGCTAGCTACTGTGTTCTGAAGATGCTGAAAGACATCCAGCAATGCGCCACAGAGAAGAGTTTCAAGCGCAGATTTCCGTGCAAACGGGTGGTGAATTTGAGAAGTAGCGCCACCCTCCATACACTCCACGAACTACCAAGTTTTAGGCATTGATCACACCGACAGTACTATTGCGCAAATGGTACGCAGCATCATCTGAATTTGTGTGCAACCATTTCTGTCAAGCAATGTAGACATGCAGTTTGATGCATACGTTTGATAAATCCGACGTATGAACCACACTGCAACGGCCTCTGCAACACAATGCTGCAAGGCAAAGGCAGCTTCTGGTGTACCACAATGCAACAATACTGTTAGTGTGATCGAGGCGTTAGTCTTTTGTTGTTGTATTTTCATCGAGCCTGCAGCAGGGGTCAGAATTTACCAAATAGCCACACAATGTGGACCTATTGAATCCATTAGTCTTTCACAGCCGCTCTAAATTCTACGACTTAATACTAGACTCGTCCTTCCTGTCAGAAACGTTATTTAGGTTAATCTACCACATCATTCTATGATGTAACTGTCCATGCCATGAAAGGGAGTTATGGAGGCATATAGGTCGTTCTATATCAGGAGGTCTTTGCCAGAGTAACCCACTGCCCCAATACCCCTCTGAACTAGCCACCAGGCAAAGGGGAGGAGAGGTCTAATACATACACATACACAGCCTGGTGGTTGGCTAAAGGCCGACACAGTTTAAACGAGATGGGTTTAAGGTGTTGCTGCAGTTGGAAGTTGTCACTGTCAAACTCTCAGATGTGTTCTACAGTGCAATGAGTGAGTGCCCACTGAAAAGCAATATGAAATGCAATTTGCTCATTAAGATACAGTTGTTGACAGATCAGGTTTATATTTGCATATGCCTCCTGAGTTTGAGATTGAGTTGCACTTTTAAAATCTGTCCATCTGTTTAGGCCTATTAAATGAAGTCATGAATTTCACAGGTTGGCCAATGCGCAAGGTAATGAGCTAGCCACTCCTCCATTCTGGTGACGTCGACAGTTGGTGCGTGCTTCTCTAATGATAGGTAAAAAGCGGGAATATACTGTATATAAAACCTACTCATATGTTATCTTGTTATGTATCTCCTACTCAAGTGTTTGTTTTTCATTTCAGCACCTTCGGTGAACACCAGGGATAGCTTACCGAAATTACATATTGTTTTCCTTATCCTGGAAATAGTCTGACAATATATTGTTTTCCTTACCCTAGAAACAGTCTGACTGTCACGCCCTGATCTGTTTCACCTGTCTTTGTGATTGTCTCCACCCCCTCCAGGTGTCACCCATCTTCCCCATTATCCCCTGGGTATTTATACCTGTGTTTTCTGTCTGTCTGTCTGTTGCCAGTTTGTCTTGTTTGTTCAAGCCTACCAGTGGTTTGTGTCGCAGCGCCTGCGGTTTCCAGTTTCTCGTCCTCCTGGTTTTTGACCCTTGCCTGTCCTGTCCTGACCCTGTACCTGACCACTCTGCCTGTCCCTGAGCCTGCCTGCTGTCCTGTACCATGGCCTATATTCTGGATTATTGACCCCTGTCGTTTGCCTGCACCTGTTACAATAAACATTGTTACTCCACACAGTCTGCACTTGGGTCTTACCTTGGTACCTGACACTGACAAGATAAGACAGCAATTCATGCTTTTGTTTACCTGCCCACTGTCTCCAAACCAGTATGCTACTTTGTAATTTGGGTGAACTATCCCTTTAAGGATAAGAAGTGACTAACAGATATTTTGGAGCTTTTGGGATAGCAGGGGGTTAAGAATTTAAATATCATGCTGAATGACAAATCAGTGTGATTAGATTTAATTCGCTGAAGCGTCTCGTTAAGGTTTGACTGATACTCTGTGGTTATAGATTGCATCCTAAACCGCATAGTGAGAGATGCAATTTATTGATCCAATCCCATAAATCACACTTTAGAACCTACAATAGCCTACATGTGATTGGTCCATTCATAATGTAAGAGAAATTAATCCAAATGGTTTTCCTCAGGGTATCTGTGGGTGGCGATGTGCCATTGAAAGGATGACACGTAATTGATGTTAATTGCATCACTTTGCTTTCACCAATAAGATATAAAGAAGATATTGTGACTCATCCTGGTTGTGGTAGTTACATTTTGGAAGCACAGCACTCATCTGGAAAACTATATCTTTGAGAGAGGGTTTGTAATACCGGAATCAATCCTCTACATATCAAATAGATCAGTGCTTTCAACTCATGAATCAAAGTATGCTTACATAAAGCTGAGCTTGGAGTTTTGGAGTTGAAATATTCAGTGAGATATTACTGTAGGGCTCTCAATTTAACACATTGAGTGACTAATGCACATAGCCACAGTCGGCGAGAGCGAGAGAGAGCAACAGATTGAGAGAGAGAAAGAGAGCGAGAGAGCGACAGAGAGAGAGAAAGAGAGAGAGTGTGTGTGTCCAGGGGTGATTCTGATTTGACACCGTTCTGTGACAGGAACAACCACACATGTCCTCTGTCAAAGTCAGATCCACTGTGGAAGGAGAGAGAAGGTGACTCTGTCCACTGTGAGTGACAGGTCAGTCTGCTCCTGTCCTGTGACATTCTCCCTGAGAGGACAGTTTTCCACCCAGCTAGCCACTGTAAGTGTGACACACAATCCTAACGTCAACCAATGATGGTGGATAAATTAAGATATTTCACTCAGGCTGTTTACCATTGAAAATAAATGGTCAGTTCCTGTCTGCTTAACGGGGTGGATCTCTTATAGACACCAATGCGATGGCAACTGGCTCTAAACCAGAAACAAAACATACGGACACGTTGCTCACACACACTGGAAAGGAAGCGTCACATGATCAGGGGTGGTACAGTTAAGAAAAAAGGGTTCCAAAAGGGTTCTTCAACTGTCCCCATAGGATAACCCTTTTTGGTTCCAGGGAGAACCTTTTTTGGTTCCACGTAGAACCCTTTCTTGTTCCATGTAGAACCCTCTGTGGAAAGAGAAGAGCTACTAGCTGATAAATCATTTCGGAAAAAGGTGAGAGAAAAAAGTACATTTATCATTTACAACCGCATTTACAACCACCAACAGTTCTGTGTAGCTTAGTTGGCAGAGCATGGTGCTTGCCATGCCAGGGTTGTGGGTTCAATTCCCATGGGGGACCAGTATTAACATGTATACACTCACTACTGTAAGTTGCTAGGTGTAAGAGGGTCTGTTAAATGATGTAAATGTATGACGTCTGGTATGTACTGACGTTCCATAAAATGACTGTGTGTTACATTTAGACCTGCTGTGTACCAGCATGTGTTGAAAGGTGGCTCTGTTCATAAAGACAACCTAGTCATGTTACAAAAGCCTATGGTATATATTACCTTACTGCATACGTTCAAGTGCTGCTGTTATGGACAGCACATAACTCAACACGAAGAGGGAAAAAATACAGAAGTCAGACAAATAATTGCTGGATTTGGTTCATTTATCATTTATATGCACATTGTTAAAATGAGAAAGGTGCATCAAGTGCTCAGTGCATTAGTAGCAGGGTTAATGCAGTGTACCACACGGTCATTCATTTGTTCGTCACACTCTGTTCCTCTGTCCGAGGCTATGAGGAGGGAGGCACAAATCAGACAGTAGTGTCAGTTCCACTCAAATTGAAATGTTTTACTGGTCAAGCTGGCTGTGAGATAATGACAGGTAGCCATAGCGATGTGGAATCAAGTGAGAAGTCTTAATGGTTTGGTATTTCAGTTCATCACTGACTTGTACCTTTCCACACTTCTGAGGGGAGTTGGTGCAGTATCTCTAGTTGCTGTTACAATGTTCCCTGCAATGACATACCAATTCAAGCAGAACATTAAGTGCTTCTACCTGGTATGAACCAATTCTTATAGTATTGCTTGAACAAATACAAACCATTTCTGTTTCTATTTCCAGAATAAGTATTCCTCATGAAAGTGGTGAGATATTATTATTATTACCATATACCATATATGACCCAACTCCTCTCCATCCAAAACATATGATGAATGTGTTGTTCCATCTAGGCTGTGTTGTTGTGAAAGGGTTTTTTTCCTGTGTAGAGAGTCTGGGAACCGCCTGGTAACCTGTGTTGTGATGGAAAACGTGTAAGTGATGCGCTGTGTACTTCCTCTCTAATGGAAGGGGTTTTATCTCTCTTTGCTGTGTGTGTGTGTGTGTGTGTGTGTGTGTGTGTGTGTGTGTGTGTGTGTGTGTGTGTGTGTGTGTGTGTGTGTGTGTGTGTGTGTGTGTGTGTGTGTAACTCTCAGTGAGCCTACCAGATTACAGATAATACTTTTTTCTGTTAAGCATTTTGAATCACCATCTCTCACTAATAGCATGCAAAGCACTGGAAAAATACAACTCTCAATACAACTGATGGCTCACGTCATGATGGGCAGAAATACATGTTGAAAGATGGGGACCAAATTGTAATCTTATCTCCCTTTCCTCTCTACCTGTTGAGTGTAGGGGGCAGTATTTTCATGTTTGGATGAAAAATGTACCCAAATGAAACTGCCTATTTCTCAGGCCCAGAATCTAGAATATGCATATAAAGATTAGGATAGAAAACACTCTAAAGTTTCCAAAACTGTCAAAATATTGTCTGTGTGTATAACAGAACTGATATTGCAGGCTAAAACCTGAGGAAAATCCAACCAGGAAGTGCTGTTTTTCCTGAAACCTCTCTGTTCCATTGCATGCCTTCCCTCCATGTAAAGGGATATCAACCAGAATCCTTTCTCTATGGCTTCCACATGGTGTGAACAGTCTTTAGACATAGTTTCAGGCTTTTATTCTGAAAAATGAGCGAGAACGATCACTTCACGTCAGTGGATGGCTGGGTGCCAGCAGAGTTTTGCATGTGCAACAGCATGGAGCAGACATTTTCTCTCTCTCCTATTGAAAACGCTACGGTCCGGTTGAAATATAATAGATTATTTATTGTAAAAACAACCTGAGCATTGATTATAAAAAACGTTTGACATGTTTCTAGGAACTTTACGGATACAATTTGGAATTTTCGTTTAACCGTCATGACCAAATGGAGGTTTTGGATATAAAAATGATCTTTATCGAACAAAAGGAACATTTATTGTGTAACTGGGAGTCTTGTGAGTGCCAACATCCAAAGATCATCAAAGGTAAGCGATTCATTTTATTGCTTTTCTGACTTTCGTGACCAATCTACTTTGCTGCCAGCTGTTTGTAATGTTTTGTCTGCTGAGAGCGATGTCCTAACATAAACGCTTGGATAGCTTTTGCTGTAAAGCTTTTTGAAATCTGACACGCCAGGTGGATTAACAACAAGCTAAGCTGTGTTTTGCTATATTGCACATGTGATTTCATGAAAAGTAAATATTTTTAGGAATTTAATTTGAATTTGGCGCTCTGCAATTCAGCGGATATTGACGAAAATGATCCAGCTAACGGGATGGGTGCGCCAAGAAGTTTTAAATCTCAGCACACTTGCCAAAATATGTTTGTTTTCTTCCCTTCAGCTCTATCGCTCTCTCATAGATGGGCCACATCTGTATCACTGATCAAAGTTCAAAGGGCATCCACCTCATGACCTTAATCAGTGAGGCTTATCCCATTCCTTTTTCATTAGATCCCATTCAGCCATTTTCCATACTCTAGCATTGGGCTATGTGACTATTTGTACAGAATTAATGTTGGTATAAGTCTAACTCATTCAGACAGCAGGCCAGTAGTGACTCTACAGAGGTTACAGGTGATTCTGCCCACTGGCAATGGGCATTAGGTAAATATTTTCCACCTTCAAGCACCCACTTCCAAGCGTCCACAAAACCAGACCCACTACAGTCACATTCAAATCAGATGACTCATCAATGACGTTTGTATTGGAATCCACAAGGGCAAAAGCGAACACACACACACACACACACACACACACACACATACACACACACACCCTCTCTATCCTCTCCTCTCTATCCCAAGGCCCATCAAGGTTCTTCTGGCTGAGAGGACACCTCAGTGTGACGCTCACTGACAGGTGAACTGAGTCATTCCAACCAACCACTATGTAAAAATAGACCCTGTCTCTCTCTGCCCAGATATATGACATGGAGGTCCTGTGATGAACATTTAGATTCTATAGTGGATGGGTGCCTCTAGCACTGAGACACAGTGCCTTAGACCGCTGCACCACTCAGGAGCCACTCTTCTCTTCCTGCTTCCTAGAATATTAGATCATCCTCTTTCAATTATCTCTCCTGTCCCTTTACAACATCAGACCCCGCCCACTGGGCCAATAATCCAATCAGGTTCTGCCCGTAGGTCCTAATGCACCACAGAGGGGATTAAGTAGAAGTTGCCTCTAATCACTGATACAGAATCAGATAATGTGGTTAAGGTTAGGATTCGGGTTAGGGTATGGTGATCCTAGATCTGTGGTAAAGCTGGGGTACCACCCTCCTACTTGTCCCTGATGGCATGAGTAGCAATACAGAGTTGGGACTGGACATTGTATACTCCTCCATATCAACAGTAATGTGATGGCCATAGAAGTACCATAACTCAGAAAGAAAACATTCAGCGTTACCATGGCAGCTCCCATTACGCCCAGTCGTGACCTTCCACGATCCCACCTCAGTGATTCGATCATATTCGCATGGGTATTATAGCCCCAAATGTAATTCTGACATAGTGCTGTAATGAGCACATCAATCTGGACAACGTCCAGCCAGCACAGTAGGGAGTAGCTACAGATGTAGGATCTTCATTTGAGCCAGTTTGCTACATCAGGAAAATAATCCTGCAGGAACAATAAATGTGAATTTTGATCTGGATTATAATTAATGGACATTTTTGTAGGGGTTGATATCTTTTCGTTAGGGAAAATCAAGTCTGAAATTTCACAATGGAAATTACAAACTTCAGGGTCTACACTAAACTTTTTGCATTTCGAATTAAGAGCATACATCTGTAGCAGCTTTGGAATTGGATATTAGGGATGGGGAGGACATACACTAAATATACAAAACTCAGCGATGCAATCTCCATAGACAAACATTGGCAGTAGAATGGCCTTTACTGAAGGGGTTAGTGACTTCCAACATGGCACCGTCATTGGATGACATATTTGGTGGAGGAGGAATAATGGTCTTGGGCTGTTTTTCATGGTTTGGGCCCCTTTAGTTCCCCGTAGTGAAGGGAAATCTTAACTCTACAACATACAATGGCATTCTCAATGATTGGGTGCTTCCAGATTTGAGACAACAGTTTGGGGAAGGCCCTTTCCTGTTTCACCATAACAATGCCCCTGCGCACAAAGCGAGGGTATCAGAGATATTGTAGCCGATCACCCTCAGCTCCTGTCCAACACACATAACCTATATATCCATCTGTCTCCATTACCGGTGATAGAGGAGAGTCATCTCTCCCTCTCCTATATGTTTGAGTGGAGGATGGTCCTCCTGTCCCAGACTATAGGGTTAGGCTACAAACCCTCCCCGTCTCTGATACTTTCACAGAGGTGAAGGAGAGAGGGGCTTATCAATGGGTGGATTTACATGAATAAAATGTGTGTGTGGTGTGGTCAAAGCCATACATATACAGTACTAGCTAAAATTAAAATGTTGTTGACCAAAATCGACACCTCCATACAAAATAATCCTCACTTTGTGATCTTATTTTCGTGGACTGATTTTGAGCGGCCTAAACCCTCTCTTCCTCTCTGATGCAGCAAATGTGCAGCTATAAACATACCATAAATACCATAGTATATAGACAAAGAAAATAAGGATAGAAATTGAAACTATACAGGAGCTTCTCATCTAAACCATATTGCACATAGCGTTGCACACTTGATTAATGCAATGATTCACAAAATGTGGGGATATTTTAACAAACATACTGTACCTCAGGCTGTTCAAGAACGTACAAGAACATTTTGGGGAAACATCAATTCATTACAGATAAAAATGTCTAAACAAATTAAGCAAAAAAACATGAAATGCATTTGTTCAATTAACATGTAACAATCATCAGTCCATCAATTTGTCAGCCAGTCAGTCAATCAGTCTTGGTTAGTCTGATGGGGCGGTTGACAGTGTGTTAGTGTGTTTGTGTTGGGGGAGGGGAAGGGGTTGGGTCTGAGCTGGCAGTTGTGGTTGGTCGGTGCTATGTCCAGGGTTGGTGCTGGTGTTGGGGCAAGACCGGGTAAAACCTGGGTTGGTGTTGGGTCCGGGTTGGAAATCCTG
This sequence comes from Oncorhynchus kisutch, assembly GCF_002021735.2. Taxonomy (NCBI): domain Eukaryota; kingdom Metazoa; phylum Chordata; class Actinopteri; order Salmoniformes; family Salmonidae; genus Oncorhynchus; species Oncorhynchus kisutch. The sequence continues at coordinate 35,695,720 of NC_034182.2, forward strand.
CTGGTACCAGGGCTGGAAAACCAGGGGTTGGTGCTGGGACTGTGGGCCTGAGAGAAACAGGAATTGGGAACCAGGAAACGGGAAACTGGGGCTGTTGCTGGGTCGGGATCAGTCGTTTTGGGGAAACGTGTTGTTCAGTACAAACCTTTCCACTACGTAGCAAATGTTCAAGCGAACTGAACGCACCTGTGGTGTGGGAGAGCTGTTTTTGGTTTTTAATTGAACCTTTATTTAACTAGGCAAATCAGTTAAGAACACATTCTTATTTACAATGACGGCCTTCCCACACTACCTAGACATCTCTTAAAGAGAGATTTGAATCTAGATCTGTCTCTGTATACTACACAAATACCTCTCCTGGACCTTGTTTGTGTCATCAATAGTGTGAAGAAGCCCTACTCATTACTCAGTCCCTGACCAATAAACTGTCACCAGCTGGGACACCAGCCCCACCCCCACCCCCATCCCAGCCCCACCCCCTTCAGTGTCCCCTGTGACAAATTGTGGGTGGAGAGGCTGAGGCTGTCCTTGAGTTACAACCCACCATAGTCCCTACAGACCCAGTCATAAGATACATATTCAATAATAGTATAAAGCATGCAGGTTTAGGGGCGTTTTTGTCTTATATTCTAGCTCTTTCTTAGAGACTGCTGTTAGTCTCAAAATGTATTCATTTGGATTAAAGGTCAGCGCAAGTGAATCATATTTGTCGCATTAAGTGTGCAGTAAGCTCTATGTGTCGTTTCATTGATGAAGAAAGCATACGTTTATTTTCCTGGTCACAGATGTCAATTCAACGTCTATTCCACGTTGGTTCAACTAATTGCATTGAAATGAAGTGGAAACAATGTTGTGGTAACGGGGAATCACCGTGTGTGTTCCCAGTAGGTTGTTTGTTTTAGATTTTTGTTTGTTTACATAAAACATTTGCCCTGATGCAACTGCATAAAATAATGTCAATGATTGATTTGTGTATTCCGCGTCCATACGGAGCAGAGCTGAATATGATTTTGAAATATGTCACAGCTTGTAGTCCAACAATTCTCACTCACTCCCATCAGAACTGTGCGTGCGCCAGCGTTGTAGCCTCTTCAGAGACACAGGAGAACAGCGTTGAAGGAGAGAGGGAGCAAGGGAGAGGGGACAGAAACAAAACATAAACAGACCATCTCTGACAAAATAGCGGCAGTGGCTGGAGAGGCAGAGATGTGCTGCTGAAGCACGCGCACATAAACACACAACACTCACACTTCGGGAAACGTCATTCTGGACTGGCACTGACTCCACGCTACGAGCAAGCACAGCCACAGGACGTATTGGGGTTCATATCTAGATTGTGAGGCCAGACAGAAACCCGTGTGTTCGGTCTGGAACGTTGACAGTGCAGCCACGGTCTCCACTGCTGCGCTGGGACCGAATGGTAAAGAGACCCGGGAAAAGTGACAGCGCGAACGGGTTGTAGAGGAGACTGGATCATGGCTTCTTCTCCAATCCCAATCACCCCTGTATCGATGGAAGGATCGACACCGTCGCCCAATGCGAATGAAGCGCCCACCATTGCTCATCAGGTGGGTTGGATACATTTACTATCGATTTGGCTCTACATTGTTGCTATAAACCTTGTAATTGCAATGTATCGGCGTGGTTGATGTGGAACGTCTGCTGGAGGATGGTAGGGAAGGCGTCCCCCTGGTTACCAAATCCTCAAGGTGCTCGGCTTGAGCTCACGAAAACAAAGTTGTCCTGAAGCTTATTTGTTGCAATATTAGTGTGATTGTTGGCTGGTCTCAGTGTAGTTTGTGAATTTTTAGTATTATGGACGTTGCAACCTACTGGGAAAAGATGTCAGTCAGTTTAACGTCTAGTTTTGATTTACATTTTGTTGAGCTATCACCTTGAAATCCCCGCAAAATGTCACTTATTTTGGATTTAGGTGAAAATGTAGGTTAAAAAAATAGAAATGCCCTTGATTACTTTTTGCAAATCCAATGCGTTTTCCACTTGATTCAACATCACCGCATAGATGTTTTTGGTTGAAATAACGTGGAAACAACGTTGATTTATCCAGTTTTTGCCAGTGGGAAGTAATCTAGCCTATGCATTTCATTGAAGATTTATCACATCCAAAACAGACAGATTAACTATCCAAAATGCATGCTTTCTAAGGACAGTGTTCATTGTTGTTTACAGTTGACTTTTTATAGTTGATATTTGGACAGTAAATTTGTTTATGCCTCAGAGTCTATTATAAACAGGGTGGTTTGAGCACTGAATGCTGATTGGCTGACAGCGTGGTATATCAGACCATATACCACCAGTATGACAAATAATGTATTTTTACTGCTCTAATTACGTTGGTAACCAGGTTATAAGAGCAATAAGGTACCTCAGGGGTTTGTGGTATATTGGCAATGTACCACACGCCCTTGGGCCTTATTGCTTAAATAAACAGGTGTGTTGTCATGTCAAAGTCACTGGTTTTAAAGATGGGCTGCTGGCATTTTTCCATGATGTCCTGTAGCCGTTATTTTGCTGAGTGACAGCGATGCTATTTCATGCAAACCAATTGGCATTGACTCTTATTTGCATCTCCTCTTTAGATGTAGCCAATAATAACACCATTTTTTATTTTGCATGGCAGTCTCCGGTTTTGCAACTAGGTAGCCCAGCACATTGTAGAGCCTGTGTTTCTGCCCTCGAGCACAACACATCCGTAACATATTGTACAAATTGGATTTACAACATATCATACGAAATGGAAGACGTAGTACACATTTGGATGATGTAGTACACAACAAGGATCCCCATTAGCTGTTGTGAAAGCCGCAGCTATTTCTTCCTGGGGTCCAACACAGAACATGAAACATGACATAATACTACAGAACATTAATAGACCAGAACAGCTCAAGGACAGAACTACATACATTTAAAAACGGCACACGTAGCCTACATATCAATGCACATAGCCTACATATCAATGCACATAGCCTACATATCAATGCACATAGCCTACATATCAATGCACATAGCCTACATATCAATGCACATAGCCTACATATCAATGCACATAGCCTACATAGCAATGCACATAGCCTACATAGCAATGCACATAGCCTACATAGCAATGCACATAGCCTACATAGCAATGCACATAGCCTACATAGCAATGCACATAGCCTACATAGCAATGCACATAGCCTACATATCAATGCACATAGCCTACATATCAATGCACATAGCCTACATAGCAATGCACATAGCCTACATAGCAATGCACATAGCCTACATAGCAATGCACATAGCCTACATAGCAATGCACATAGCCTACATATCAATGCACATAGCCTACATATCAATGCACATAGCCTACATATCAATGCACATAGCCTACATATCAATGCACATAGCCTACATAGCAATGCACATAGCCTACATAGCAATGCACATAGCCTACATAGCAATGCACATAGCCTACATAGCAATGCACGTAGCCTACATATCAATGCACGTAGCCTACATATCAATGCACGTAGCCTACATATCAATGCACGTAGCCTACATATCAATGCACGTAGCCTACATATCAATGCACACACACAATCTATCTAGGTCAAATAGGGGAGAGGCGTTGTGCTGTGAGGTGTTGCTTTATCTGTTTCTTTTAAACCAGGTTTGCTGTTCATTTCAGCAATATGAGATGAAAGGTTCCAAGCAATAATGGCTCTATATAATACTGTATGCTTTTTTGAATTTGTTCTGGATTTGGGGACTATGAAAATACCCCTGTTGGCATGACTGATGGGGTAAGTGTGTGTGTCAGAGCTGTGAGCACCACTTTCAAAACTACTGGCTGAAATTATACAAAAGTTGTGGATCATGTGAGTGTTTACATGCCTGCTAAATTGGGGCGGTTTTGTTATAGCAGCCATGGCATGAAAAATTGATGTCACTTTCCATGTAAGGAAGAGTTTTGTGCTGAGGGCTGGGCGAGTTTTCGTTGTCTTTTGACATTGTCTGCGATGTAGAACGACACAAAAAATAGAAAGACTCAAAACACCATGTTTGTGTAATAAAACCATGAAAGGTATTGCACCTAAGCGGAGATCTGGTGTTTTGGAGGGTGTTTTGAGGGTGTTTTGGAGGGTGTTTTTCAATGTAAATCTTTTTTTCTAAAACAGCCAAAGTGGTCCTTAAACCTGAATATTGGTGTTAAGAGATTGTTGTGAAAATACTTTTGGGGTTTTCAAATGCATGGAAAAGGAGGCATCAAAATACAAAAACTGTTTCTCATACAATCAATGGTTTATAAATGCAAAAGGTTTATAGCCTAAATATTGATTGATAAGGGCCAATGGAGAATATGTTTTTGTGGAATTCCACCTTTATTTTTTCAATGCTTTATTTAGACAGATTAGAAACATTCTAGGCAGTAAGATGGTACATTTTGTTGGAATTTATTAATGTAAATCCTTTCAATGATTTGTTAATTTCATTTCAAAATAATGTAAGAATGAATCCAACTTAATATGTTGCTCAACATGTATAGTTGAAGTCAAATGTTTACATACACTTTGTGCATGACACAAGTAATTTGTCCAACAATTGTTAACAGACAGATTGTTTCACTTATAATTCACTGTATCACAATTCCAGTGGGTCAGAAGTTTACATACACTAAGTTGACTGTGCCTTTTAAACAGCTTGGAAAATTCCAGAAAATGATGTCATGGCTTTAGAAGCTTCTGACAGGCTAATTGACATAATTTGACTATATTGGAGGTGTACCTGTGGATGTATTTCAAGGCCTACCTTCAAACACAGTGCCTCTTTGCTTGACATCAAAAATCAAAAGAAATCAGCCAAGATCTCAGAAAAAAACCATTGTAGACCTACACAAGTCTGGTTCATCCTTGGGGGCAATTTCCAAACGCCTGAAGGTACCACGTTCATCTGTACAAACAATAGTACGCAAGTATAAACACCATGGGACCACGCAGCCGTCATACCGCTCAGGAAGGAGATGCGTTCAGTCTCTTAGAGATGAATGTACTTTGGTGCAAATAGTGCAAATCAATCCCAGAACAACAGCAAAGGACCTTGTGAAGATGCTGGAGGAAACAGGTACAAAAGTATCTATATGCACATTTAAAACAAGTCATATATCGACATGACCTGAAAGACCGCTCAGAAAGGAAGAAGCCACTGCTCCAAACCACCATAAAAAAGCCAGACTACGGTTTGCAACTGCACATGGGGACAAAGATCATACTTTTTGGAGCAATGTCCTCTTGTCTGTTGAAACAAAAATAGAACTGTTTGGCCATAATGACCATTGCAATGACCATCGTTATGTTTGGAGGAAAAAGGGGGAGAGCCGAAGAACACCATCCCAACCTTGAAGCACGGGGGTGGCAGCATCATGTTGTGGGGGTGCTTTGCTGCAGGAGGGACTGGTGCACTAGATGGCATCATGAGGTAGGAAAATGATGTGGATATATTGAAGCAACATCTCAAGACATCAGCCAGGAAGTTGAAGCTTGGTCGGAAATGGGTCTTCCAAATGGACAATGACCCCAAGCATACTTCTAAAGTTGTGGCAAAATTGCTTAAGGACAACAAAGTCAAGGTATTGGAGTGGCCATCACAAAGCCCTGACCTCAATCCCATAGAAACTTTGTGGGCAGAACTGGAAAAGCATGTGTGAGCAAGGAGGCCTACAAACCTGACTCAGTTACACCAGCTCTGTCAGGAGGAATGGGCCAAAAATCACCCAACTTATTGTGGGAAGCTTGTGGAAGGCTACCCAAAACATTTGACCCAAGTTAAACAATTTAAAGGCAATGCTACCAAATACTAATTGAGTGTATGTAAACTTCTGACCCACTGGGAATGTGATGAAAGAAATTAAAGCTGAAATAAATCATTCTCTCTACCACTATTCTGACATTTCACATTCTTAAAATAAAGTGGTGATCCTAACTGACCTGAGAGAGGGAATGTTTACTAGGAATAAATGTCAGGAATTGTGAAAAACTTAGTTTAAATGTATTTGACTAAGGTGTATGCAAACTTCCGACTTCAACTGGAAGTCTTTTTCATGATAATCAAGAGAGAGAAAATTGAGTGATTGAAATCATTGTAAGTTTTTGGCTTTAATCACCTTGTATTTCATATCTTGCCACATGACTCTTTTTAGAGGATTGTGGGTAATTTATTTTTAAGACGTTTTGATTTTTTTCACACAATGCTGTATACATGTTTGAAGAAAGAAATGTATATTTCTATATTAGTATTAAGTCCAGTGAGACATGAGGTGTAATGGATCATGATGAACGCATATCTAAACCGTCAGGCGAATTGACGTTCGGTGAGGACAGCACCCATTCCCACATGACTATCAACAGAAGAAGCAAATGCAGAATCCTGAGTTCTTGCAGTTCAACCCCATTTAGTGCTGGTGGTTTGAACACTGTCCTTAACAAAACCTGCTAAAACTGTATAAAATGGAAAATGATCAAATACATAAAACCAATGTTAACCGTTAAGACACCAGACAAAGGGTACTTCTGCACCAAACAGGACTCAGTCTTTTCTCTTCGTGTGCCTAGTCCCTGGCAAGGTGCTGCACATCACTTGATTAAGTGGTATTACAACCCACCATGTCATGTTTCAAAACATCTCAGGATAATGTGTTTCAGTACTCCAGCAAAGTTAAGGTTTCGTCTCCTTCAAGTTGGTGGCAGCTCAGTTGGCACTAGTTTTGGTGTTACTAAGCACTTAATTTTAACAGTGGATATTTTAAAGGTACTTTATTGTTAAATTACATGCATGACAACAATAAAAACAAAACAAGTCCATTCATCGAATCGACTATTAAATCACAATTTCAGTTCAGTGGGCCTGTAATCTATCCAAGGAAATTCACAACGAAACTCTTGGCTTTGCCTGTAGATGCTAATTACTGCTTATAGGTGTGGTTGTTAAAGATAGTTTAAAAATAGGATATTGCGTACAAACATGACACAAAATCACTAAGCCTCAGTCCAGTAAACATGAAGGATTAATCATCTCTGTGTTCTATCGTTAGGTCTGTGTGAGGCTGCATGCTACATAGCACAGTTTGGTGCTCACAGAGAGAGAGAGAGAGAGAGAGAGAGCGAGAGAGAGAGATGGAGAGAGCTGGCACAGTGTCATCCAGGGGACAGGCACAGTTCTCCAGCACCATGGTAGCAGATTGTTTGGCAAAGCAGGCTCTCTTGTTTGGCAAAGCAGGCTCTTGGCACACACAAGCACACACGCACATGGACGCATGCACATCCATACACTCACAACCACACACATGCAACATACACACATACACACACTCACAACCACACACATGCACCATACATGCAAACATACATACACACACTCACAACCACACACATGCACCATACATGCAAACATACATACATACACTCACAACCACAAACACACACACACACACAGGGCACTCACACTTTCACTCACTGCCATGCTATCTGCTTCTCTCATTTCAGAAATTACTAGTATGCCTACAGGGCAGCATCTTCTGTGGGCTTTGGCCCAACCCATGTAGACCATATGCCTGTTGTTATTACTGTATTGCAATGGGTATACCTACACCCAGGTCCCCTATGGTATGGTGTTTAACATTATGAATAGGATTGTCTGACAGGCGATGGGGAGGGCGGAAGTGTGAGGTAAAAGGCAGTTTATCACCAGATCTGGTCCCGTTGAGGACATCTGCCACTCCTTTCCTGCTCAGTTATGGTCAGATTGTGACAAAATCAGTACTGGCAATGGAAACGGTGACCAGTGTGACGTGTGTGTGAATGCATGTGTGTGTGTGTGAGAGAGTGAGACAGAGAGACTTAGAGAGAGAGGAAAAGGGAAAGAAAGAAAGAAAAGGGGAAAGAAAGAGTCAAGGGTGAGGGGGCTAGAGCAATATAGATATCTTCTGATGAGTGTGATGATATTGGTAATGCTGGATCAGTTACTGTAGAATACAAGACCGTTGTTTTGCAGAGGTCGCCATAGCAGCCGATCTGATTCTATTTCCTCAGTCGTTAATTGACAAATAGAGATTGATGAGGAGAATAAGGAGGAAGAGAAAGGCCTTAATGATTGATAAGGAGGGCCGGAGAGAGAAGTGATGGAGGGGAAGGAGAGCGAGAGTCCAGTTAAGGCAAAAGCCTCCGCCTGAAATGTGACAATATGATTCATCTCAATGACTTTTGTAATGATGTCATTGAAATCTCTGAGTCGATTTAGGCTTTTAGCAGAAAGCAGATCCCACCACCAGTTACCTCCTGCCACCAGAGACACAAGAGAACAGCATGGCCTCTATGTCCCATCTCCACAGTCTCTACCCATGACATCCACATAGTCTGCCGTGTGAAAAATAAATACAACTCCTGATTTTTATATTTCTCCCCATGAATCACAATGTAATAAATACATAACCAGGAGTAAGCTATGGAACATTAGCTGTATTTGCATGAAATCCATTTGCCCAAAACTCAGCTGAGAGAACAATAAATAGCATTGGTGTATCACTCTCTCATCCTCATAGGGAAATTGATGTATGCCATAACCTAATTAAGATCATAGACATTCTCTTTCAAGTTTCAAGATTTATTATCAATTTTAAGTTCTTAGTGATTTGAACACAGAGGAACTTCAAGCTCTCGACCCGCTCCACTGCAGCCCCGTTGATGTGGGCGTGATCACCCTCCCATTTCCTGTAGTCCACGATCAGGTCCTTGGTCTTATTGACGTTGATGGATAGGTTGTTTTCCTGGAAACACACTGCCAGGTCACTGACCTCCTGTAGGCTGTCTCATCGTCGCCGGTGATCAGGTCTACCACCATCATGTCATCAGCAAATTTGATGGTGTTGGAGTCTTGCGTGGCCACGCACTCGTGGGTGACCAGGGAGTACAGGAGGGGACTACACCCCCCCCCCCCCTGAGGGGCCCCCGTGTTGAGGGTCAGCGTGGCAGAGGTGATGTTGCCTACCCTCACCACCTGGGGTCAGCCCGTCAGGAAGTCCGGGATCCGGTTGCAGTGGAAGGTGTTCAGTCCCAGGATTCCAAGCTTAATGACGAGTTTGGAGGGGACTATGGTGTTGAATGCTGAATGCTGAGCTGTAGTCAATAAACAGCATTTTCACATAGGTATTCCTCTTATCTAAGTGGGTGAGGACAATGTGGAGTGCAATTGAAATTGCATAGTGTATGGATCTGTTGGGGTGGTATCCAAATTGGAGTGGGTCTACGGTGTCAGAGACGATGGAGTTGATGTGTGCCATAACCAGCCTTTCAAAGCACTTTATGATTACAGATGTGAGTGCTACAGGGCGGTAGCCATTGTGGCAGGTAGCCATTGAGTTTTTGGGACAGGAATGATGGTGGTCAGCTTGAGACATGTGGGGATTACAGACTGGGACAAGGAGAGGTTGAAAATGAATGTGAATATGCCTACCAGCTGTTCTGCACATGCTCTGAGAAAATTCCCTGGAATACTGTCCGTCCCAGTGGCTTTACGAGTGTTGACCTGATTAAAGATCTTACTCACGACGACCTCGGAGAGAACAAGATCACCCAGTCGTCTGTGGTGACAAGGGCCCTCATGCATGGCTCGGTGTTGTTTTTGTGGAAGCGTATATACAAATGCATTCAGTTTGTCTAGTAGAGAGACATCATTGGGCAGATCACTGCTGGTTCTTCCTTTGTAATCCGTAATGGACTGGAGCCTCTGCCACGTGCGGCTGGCGTTGGATCCTGTGTAATAGGACTCCATCTTGTTCGTATATTGTCCTTTTGCTTGTTTGATGGCTCTGCGGAGGTCGTAGCAAGACTTCTTGTACTTGTTCGTGTCGTCGGCCGTGGCCTCGGGGTTGGCTGCGATAGCCCTGTGAATGGTAGCTCTGTCCTTTAGCTTAGTGCCAACCTCGGTGTTAATCCAGGGCTTTTGATTGGGGAAACAGTGAACCTTCACTGTTGGCACAACGTCGTGATGCATTTCTTAATGAAGCCGCTGATGGAGGTAGTTACCTCATCAATGCTATCAGTGGAGTCCCAGAACATATTCCAGTCAGCACTAGCAAAGCAGTCCTGTAGCATAGCCTCTGATTTTGAGGACTATTTCTCTACGTTGTGCGTCACAGGTACTTCCTGTTTGAGCTTCTGCTTGTAGCAGGAGTATAGAGTCATGATCTTATATGTTGAATGGGGGACGAGGGAGGGCCTTGTATGCTTGGTTGTGGGTAGAGTAACAGTGGTCTGGGACTTTATCGCCCGTAGTGACAAAGGAGGAGTGTTGATGGAAGTTGGGCATCACGTGTCTTATTGATGCAGAATTAAAATCACCGGCAACCAGAAAAACAGCCTGCGGGTGCATGGTTTCCTGCTTGGTTATAGCCTCATACAGTTTGTTAAGTGCCAGCTTGTTGTTTCTCTTGTCCTGAGGTGAAATATATATATATATATATATACAGCAGTCACGATAACAGCTGAAAGATCTCTCGAGAGGGTCAGCATTTGACCATCAGGTATTCCAGGTGAACCATTTGAGTCAGCACACCATTTGCTGTTGATGAAGAGGCCTACCCCTCCCCCTCTCAGATTTCCCTGAAGCCAATGTCCTGTCCGCTCAGTGAAGGTGGAATCCATTGAGTTGGATTGCCATGTTTCAGAAAAGCAGATAATATTGCATTTATGAGAGTCTCGTTGATCCGCGATCGGAGGTCACCATATTATTATCAAGTGACTAGAATGGAGGGTCAATAGAATGGAGGGATGAGGTGGACGGTTTTCCCTTTGCCTTAATCTCAACAGGACTCCCTCTCCTGCCTCTTTTTCACCTGCGTTTCGTCTTGGGTAGCCTGAAAATTGGGTCGGAATTACACAAAGAGCCTAGGGCTCTTAGATCAGAGCTAGGGTCAATACCCTTTCAATTCCTGTCAGTTTAATTGAACATAATATTTTTACAAGACAAATGGAATTGACCTTATTCCAGATGGAATCAAACCCAATAATGATCAGAATAACTACTTTGTCAGAGTATTTAGCATAGAATTAGGAATTAGAATAATAGCATCTCTATGGTATTGTAAATAAGAATCTGTTCTTAACTGACTTGCCTAGTTAAATAAAGGTTAATATATAATAATAAATATATAATAATAAAATAAATGGTATGTAGCCTATTAATGTGCTATAGACAGAAGAACGGTGCTGCTGTGTGTCAGGTTGACTTAGTAAATCCACTTTGTCCTGCTCCTTGCTCTCTCTCTCTCTCTCTCTCTCTCTCTCTCTCTCTCTCTCTCTCTCTCTCTCTCTTGCTTTCTCTCTTGCTCTCTCTCTCTCTCTCTCTCTCTCTCTCTCTCTCTGCCTTGGAGACATTTTGCAAAGTCATGCTTCCCTCTGCAGTTGGCATTGGTCTGCCCGCCATTACTTCCACCGTGAAACCACAAAGGGCATAAGGAGTCTGAGGCTATGTGTACACGTGTGTGTTTGTGTGGGTATGAAAGAGATTTTGTGTATGTGGTCAGTAATCTAATGGTGTATGGGTGGATTTATGTATATGTGTGTGTGTGTGCATGAGTTTGTGTGTGTCCACAGTGGATCCCAAACCAATGCTATGTATGTGGGTTTATGTGTCTATATTTGTGTGTATATTTTCTTAGTTTGTGTGTGGTCACAGTTTCTGATTTTCAGTCACGTTGTTATCTGTGTTTTTGGTCTCCAGGTTGCCTAATGCAGCGTATCCAAGGAGACGTGAGGGAGAGTGCGTCATATGCTGCGTGTTTTGCCCCTATTTCGTGAGGTTTATAGTGAGTTTAGACTCAGGTTAAAGTTCTTTGCAAAAGGGTGTAGTCTCTCTACTGCAGCAGAAGCCCTGCATGCGTCCTCCTGTCTCACCAATCTGTGGATATGACGAAGCATTTTATTCTGACTTTAGCAGTTGCCAAGGCGCAAGACGATGTATGGTGCAGATGCACGACACAGTAATAAGAATGCTTGTTACATTCTGCACACATTTTGTCTTAGTTGTCAGCTTTGCAGTGTCATCCCAATTGGAATCCTGGCTATAAATCATTGGATGCAGGGGTGCCCAGCCTATTCAACGAAGGGCCGAGTGTCTGCAAGGCTCTGGTTTATCCTTTCAGTTAAGACCTAGACAACTAGGTGAGGGGAGTTCCTTACTAAGACCTAGACAATTAGGTGAGGGGAGTTCCTGACTAAGACCTAGACAACTAGGTGAGGGGAGTTCCTTACTAAGACCTAGACAACTAGGTGAGGGGAGTTCCTTACAATGCCCTAGACAACCAGGTGAGGGGAGTTCCTTACTAAGACCTAGACAACCAGGTGAGAGGAGTGCCTTACTAAGACCTAGACAACCAGGTGAGGGGAGTTCCTGACTAAGACCTAGACAACCAGGTGAGGAGAGTTCCTGACTAAGACCTAGACAACCAGGTGAGGAGAGTTCCTTACTAAGACCTAGACAACCAGGTGAGGAGAGTTCCTTACTAAGACCTAGACAACCAGGTGAGGGGAGTTCCTTACTAAGACCTAGACAACCAGGTGAGGGGAGTTCCTTACTAAGACCTAGACAACCAGGTGAGAGGAGTTCCTTACTGTGACCTAGACAACCAGGTGAGAGGTGTTCCTTACTGTGACCTAGACAACCAGGTGAGAGGTGTTCCTTACTAAGACCTAGACAACCAGGTGAGAGGAGTTCCTTACTGTGACCTAGACAACCAGGTGAGAGGTGTTCCTTACTAAGACCTAGACAACCAGGTGAGAGGAGTTCCTTACTGTGACCTAGACAACCAGGTGAGAGGAGTTCCTTACTGTGACCTAGACAACCAGGTGAGGGGAGTTCCTTATTAATCAGGGACCTTAATTCATCAATCAATCAAGTGCAAGGGTAGAGCAAAAGCCTGCAGACACTCGGCTCTCTGTGGAATGAGTTTTACACATGTTCTAATGTATAGCAAACATGCTTGATTATCCCTTGACCTGTGACATCATATTAATATGCCTCTAGATTCTCTAAAATGGGAATTGCCTAAAAGTTACAGCGGTGTAGCAAACAGTAGCATAGCGTTTTGTCCCCAAAGCCCCTTATACTACCCACCACGGTGACCTGTACGCTCTCGTTGGCTGGCCCTCGCTTCAGACTCGCCGCCAAACCCACTGGCTCCAGGTCATCTACAAGTCTCTGCTAGGTAAAGCCCAGCCTTATCTCAGCTCACAAGTCACCATAGCAGCATCCACCCGTAGCACCCACTCCAGCAGGTATATCTCACTGGTAATCCCCAAAGCCAATTCTTCCTTTGGCCACCTTTCCTTCCAGTTCTCTGCTGCCAATGACTGGAACGAACTGCAAAAATCACAGAAGCTGGAGACTCATATCTCCCTCACTAGCTTTAAGCACCAGCTGCCAGAGCTCACAGATCACTGCACCTGTACATAGCCCATCCAACTACCTAATCCCCATACTGTATTTATTTATTTATCTTGCTCCTTTGCACACCAGTATTTCTACTTGCACATTCATCTTCTGCACATCTACCATTCCAGTGTTCAATTGCTATATTGTAATTACTTTGCCACCATGGCCTATTTATTGCCTTACCTCCCTTATCCTACCTCATTTGCACACACTGTATATATACTTTTTCTACTGCATTATTGACTATATATTTGTTTATTCCATGTGTAATTCTGTGTTGTTTTAGGTGTCGAACTGCTTTGCTTTATCTTGGCCAGGTCGCAGTTGTAAATGAGAACTTGCTCTCAACTAGCCTATCTGGTTAAATAAAGGTGAAATAAAATATAAAAAAATGAATAGGCTGTGACAGGTTTGATGGAGACAGTTGTCTGCATATCAGTTCTGAGTGTTAAGAGTACCCAGCTTCACACGTCTCATTGGGTGTGAGGGTGTTGTTACTACTATAGCCCTGGTTATGAACACACAGTGAGAGATGCCCATTCACGGTCTTAGGAAGCAATTAACCCTGTTTCCAATACCGTTGAGCTGATGGTGGGTATTCATTCATTCATTCATTCATTCATTCATCTGTTCATTCATTCCCTCCTCTTTTTCTCTCCATCTCTCACTCTCGCCATCCCTTTCTCTATCCATCTCTCACTCTCTCCACCTCTCACTCTCTCACTCTCTCCCTAGGACTTTGGGACTCTTATTCTAGGATGTAAACCAACAGTGTCAGTAAGAACAACAGCATAGTCATGTTATTTGTAGTTGGGCCCCCAAAGCAACATCTAGGACCTCTGGCTCCAAAGACCCCCAAAGCAACATCTAAGACCTCTGTCTCCAAAGGCCCCCAAAGCAACATCTAGGACCTATGGCACAAATATGTTATTTGAAACCGATTTTGAAGCCTATATCTTTTAGGTAGCAGAAACACTGGACCAAAGTAAAACATCTGAGCGATGAATGAAAATAATCAAATAACACTGTCCCTTGACACAGTACTGTACAGTATAGTACAGAATAGTACAGTAGACTATGATGAACCCCAGGTCAGACCACAGGATGAAGGGCTGTGGAATGAAGAGGTTGATTATGTTGATGACCGTTAGGGGTGAAGGTGAAGTTGGCTTCTTCTATGAGGCACATTCGCTAGATCACTATCTACGTAGCTCCTATAGCCTGTTCTCCCACTCATCTATTTCCAAGCTAGCAGACCTGTAAAAGTGGGTGGTAGGCTAATCGCTAATAGCATATTTGTATTGGTGTGGGATCAAAGTGGCTGTGTAACCCACCCTTGAGACACAGTGTTTCAAACATATCTCGCATTTGTAGCATGCCTTCGCTCTGCCCCCTCTTGAGAGCTGACGGATGGTGTGTGTGTGTGTGTGTGTGCCTGTGTCTACGTGGAGTATGTTAAGTGGAGTTCAATGTAACGGAATGCGCTAACAGCGATCGATAGCATCGAGTGGGAACCGGAGGCCCTTGCTGCGCGCTTGTGCGTTTGTATGTGTGTGCGTATGTGGATTGTTGCCTGAATGGCTGTCTGTGTGAAGTGGCCCTGTGAAGACCCCTAGGGGACAAAGACAGTGCTTGTGTTTATGCCTGAGAGGCGTGCCCACCGGGGGTTTCTCTCTTTCCTGATAAAATACAATCAGGCCTTTGGTCTGACGTTTTCTTCCTCCTTTTTTTTTTTAAGTCTCTCCAGGTTTTTTGTTTGGCCTCGAAGACATTCTTCTGGGGCTTTCTGGGCGGCCGACAGCTTGGTGTTTCTAGACTCTCATAGAGAGGCAGAGGAAAAGTCTGGAGTGGAAGAGTGCTTTACCGAGCAGTCAGTCTCCTAGTCCCTCTAAACCTACTCAGAGTTAAATCATTAGATTTAGCTGCCTTGATTTAGCTTTAGGATTACAGGCATCAAGTGCTCTTTGTGATGATTGTCTACGTTAGTGGAATAAAAGCAGTTTTCGTTTAACGTCATATCGTAGTGTGTGTGTCTAAACACAAAGAAAATGTTTTCAAGTTGAGTATGAGTTGAGTATGAGCCTCTCAGTAATCAAACACTTCACAACAAGCCTTGAAGTCTGTAAATTAAAGAAGTAAATCTTAGTGATTATAGCTAGGGCTGGGGTATTTTTTTCAAACTTATGGGCAATTCAGGATATACTACATGTCAAAAGTTTTAGAACACCTATTCATTCAAGGGTTTTTCTTTATTTGTACTATTTTCTACAATGTAGAATAATTGTGAATAAATCAGAACTATGAAATAACACATATGGAATCATGTAGTAACCAAAAAAGTATTAAACAAATAAAAATATATTTTATATTTGAGATTCTTCAAATAGCCACCCTTTGACTTGATGACAGCTTTGCACAAGCTTGGCATTCTCTCAACCAGCTTCACCTGGAGTTCCCACATCTGCGGTGCACTTGTTGGCTGCTTTTCATTCACTCTGCGGTGTGACTCATCCCAAACCATATTTTTTTCTATAAATAAGCTTTGTTGTACAATTAAACATCAAATACACTGCATTTAAACAGTCAGCAACAATCGAATGAATTCAGAGCTTGTGTAATGATACCTTGGGTACATATAGGCCTTCCACAACCATAAGACCCACTAATAATTACATTATTTTATCAAAATAATTGTACCTGTTTTTTTTTGTTGCAGTAATCACTGATCTGCCTTTCGGGTCTGTCTGTATAAAATAATTTTTTGTTGCAAATTGAATTAGAACAATGCAAAATGCAGATTCACTAATCATGTAGCAATCTCTCAAGCACAAGCCCATGTGCTAGTGAGTAGCCATGTGAGTAGCCATGTGAGTAGCCATGTGAGTAGCCATGTGAGTAGCCATGTGAGTAGCCAGCTAATATTTATATTTCAAGTTTAGCAAACTTGGATCAAGGTGTAATTATTTCAAAAGCTCTGAATTCAGTTAACAAGACAACACAGTTGAATTGTTGTGAACACACCCTTCTGTCCGTCTCCAACTGTTATGAACACACCCTTCTGTCCGTCTCCAACTGTTATGAACACACCCTTCTGTCCGTCTCCAACTGTTATGAACACACCCTTCTGTCCGTCTCCAACTGTTATGAACACACCCTTCTGTCCGTCTCCAACTGTTTGAACAGCATGCTAGCCTGTCCATTTGGTTCAAGTGTTGAAATCAAGTGACTTACCTTATTTCTCAGAATGGGAACGAGTTGCCAATTCCAATATATAATTATTTAATGCTTATTGCACATTTATGAAACACAGACTAAACACATAGTACAACATTCTTTATTTCACTAAAATGCTGCTAGCGATGTGTGGTACCGTAATGCGCGTCAAACTGACCATTCATTTTCCAGAATGAATGTTCCTTGGTACATCTGTTTTAGCAGTGTCTGCTCTGGTCAAAATCATCTGAGGTGTTATTAACATAGTATGGTTTAACAGGTTAATTTCTCCTCTAGTACAGTAAAATAATGTATCCATGTGTTTGTGTCCATATGACCGATTCTGTTGGACCAAACCTCAAATGCAAATAGCGAGTTGAAACCGTTTGTCAGAGAGGAAGAAATTATCTCTCTTTGTTGTTGTGAGTGGTAGGGGGGTAGACTTGGGAGAAAGAGGCAATGCGAGAGGTTTCACTCCCTTCATATCTGTCCAAAATAAGCCCAATGCATTTCTATGCGCTTAATTTGAAACTAAACTTGTCGGCTGCCTTCCTTCCCGCCTTTGCGATAACGACTCCCATTGCTAGGGAGGAGACATGAGCGTCTGGTCATTATATACAGATCTGTGGTGTAAATGGGAAGGTGCACAGCACAGGAGCGAACGAGGCGAGACAACAAAGATAACATGAGAACAAGCAGACATAAACTCTCCTAAAAACGACAAATATCGTGCCCAGACCCAATTATAGCCTCTAACACTGTAATTAGTATTACAATAGTTCAAAGTAGCTCAAAGGACTGCATGCTTTGCTTTGGTTAACCTGAACAACAATATGCTTAAAACAGCCCATGTCAGTGCAGCAGGTAATTACACCTCTCTTATCAAGCGGCCTGCTGGAATCTGAGGGGTCAGTGGGAAGTGGTCATCTATCCCTGTTTCCTATACTATGCCCTTTAGGGCGTCTGGGGAGAACAGACAGGAGACAGTCAAAGCTTAAGGTTGTGGGTGCAATAGACTTTATCAGATCAGAATTGTATCAAGTAGTGTGTACTAGCAAATATATCCAAACACTCACACTGCTTTGTTTTGGATCCACAGCAGCACGTTTGACTCCATGGGGCAGTTGTAGGGAACAATAGGATGAATATGTTTTGATCTTCCTTCCAATGCTAATCAGCTGAGAGGAACCCATTGATAGCAACATGGTCTTTCAGAAGTTTCTGCAAGTGAGAAAATCAACAACAAACAAACCCAAAGTTCCCTGTAACGAATAGTTTGATCGCCCAGAAATACCACGAGCTGTGATAGCTGGCTAGTGTCCTTATCATAACAGACTCCACTAAGTGGGGTTGATTTTATGAATTTGTGAAGTGTGTGTTGGCAAAACAGAAGTGGTTTTGTGTTTCTGAGTGTGTGCACAGTATCAGTGCTAGAACTTCTTTGGCATCACTCACAGGTCATACTCTTGCCTGCTCTTAGCTCTACCAGTCCTTGATGACCCACACCAGACACCAGAGCTCTTTGGCTGCTTTTAACCATATTATTTTGAGTCGCCAAATAAACCATACAACTGGATTTCAATTAACAGTTTAGAAAAGTCTCCTACAGTTAATTTAGGTTTTGATCGGAGATCTCAAGTACGGACTAGATTTCCATTGCATTGTCCATGGTCTCCTGCTGCAGTACAGCTCATTTATCCAAACCTGTTCAGCTGACCGTCCCGATCACAGGAGCAGGTGCACAGCTTGCCTTTCTGTCTTTTGAATATCAACAATGCCACACACGCGCAGGAGAGCACGCACCTCTCCCTGTATCAAGGCGTTATTTACCACCCTCCTCCTGGATATCAGCGAGGGGTAATGGCCGCGTGGCGGACCTTGAAGTGAAGGTTGAGGGCCTGCGTGGGAACCGCCAGTATTTTTGAGCATCTATTATAAGAGGTCGACTGGAGCATCCAAGGGTCAATACACGCCTGACGAGATGCCTAACCTGTCTCTGATTGGCTAGCAGTAGGCTGTGCACACGACACAGAAGCTGGTCATTCCAGGGTACTCCTGTAGTCGTTTTTCATATGGCGTCTTCCATTTTTCCATTTTAGTTATTTAGCAGACACTCTTATCCAGAGCGACTTACAGTAAGTAGTGAGTGCACACATTTTCATACTTTTTCGTACTCGTCCCACGTGGGAATTAAACCCACAATCCTGGCGTTGCAAGTGCCGTGCTCTACCAACTGGGCCACACGGGACCATTCCCCGGTTCTTATTCTAATTAACCTCCTGGAGCACATTAATTACACTCACGCTTGCGTACATGAGTATTTCCTTGCGCACACACAAACACGAACAAATACACACACAAACCCCACCTCAAACACACACACTTATTCTCTTCATTCTCTGAAGTGGTATTAGGATGCCAGACCTGGAGATTTGCCGAGGTGAATGGTAGCATGCTCTGGGGTGTGTGTGCTGGCGAGATTACTTGGCAGAAAACCTGGACATTTCTGTGCCCTGAATGCACAAAATCATTTGTAAAGTGATTTGAAAGTGAATTCTCCATTGTTTCAGTGGAATGCAGTGATTCATGTCCGATGGCTCCACAGTTGAAAATAGTTTATTTCAGAACTTGGTGAATATAATGCTGTGTGTGTGTGTGTTTGTGTGTTTGTGTGTGTGTGTGTGTGTGTGTGTGTGTGTGTGTGTGTGTGTGTGTTATGAGCACTTTCGTCCATGCATCTATGTGTGTAGAGTTGTTGACTAAGACTGAAGCCCAGTGTTTCCTCTGTCTTTTGTGTGTACGACTTCATGAATCTATCTTGGCTTAGCTGCTGTAGGTCTGTGTGACACCACAGCTTTACATCTTAATAGCTGCTTTTCAGCGTTGTGATTCTGAAGTCTCCTTTGAGGGAAACAGGCTTTGAAGCTTTTCAGATGAAAGTTAATGCTGGTTCTTTGTCTATGATGAGTAGGCATGTTGGCATAATGTTGTTGTAGTGAGATTAAGATGCTAAGAACTCTGGAAGTGTCCCTAGTACTCATATTCTTACAGTTTTTATAACAATGGTTTAGCCTATATCTTTGTTGTTGAATCCTATGTTTTAAGGAGTAGGCTAAAGGAATGAATTATTTTGTTGGGGATTTACTTATAATTCTCAATCCAGTTTGATTCATAACTGTTCACATTCTGGCCAGCTGGGCGTTCCTACACACACTGAATACAAATTGAATTCTAAGTCTATGCCATTTAGCAGACTACTGTGGCGGAGATCCATTAGCAGACTGGGGCACTGGGGAAGTGCTGATAAAGCTACCCCCAGAAAGAGTCACTGTTTCTGGGTAAGACTCAGTGAATCTACTCCTGGTGTGTAGTGACTGACTGGATAGACTGAACTGCATTTGGTCTTTAGTCCTAACCTGGCTATATCCGACATACTGACGTCCATTTAGCTTTTAATACCCCTTAGTAGCACTGCCATTAGTAGCACGGCCCTTACTAGCACGGCCCTTACTAGCACGGCCCTTACGAGCACGGCCCTTACGAGCACTGCCCTTACGAGCACTGCCCTTACTAGCACTGCCCTTACTAGCACGGCCCTTACTAGCACGGCCCTTACTAGCACGGCCCTTACTAGCACGGCCCTTAGTAGCACCGCCCTTAGTAGCACTGCCCTTACTAGCACTGCCCGTACTAGCACTGCCCTTACTAGCACTGCCCTTACTAGCACTGCCCTTACTAGCACTGCCCTTACTAGCACTGCCCTTAGTAGCACCGCCCTTAGTAGCACCGCCCTTAGTAGCAGCGCCCTTAGTAGCACTGCCCTTAGTAGCAGCGCCCTTAGTAGCAGCGCCCTTAGTAGCAGCGCCCTTAGTAGCACTGCCCTTAGTAGCACTGACCTTAGTAGCACTGCCCTTAGTAGCACTGCCCTTAGTAGCACTGCCCTTACTAGCACCGCCCTTAGTAGCACTGCCCTTAGTAGCACCGCCCTTACTAGCACCGCCCTTAGTAGCACCGCCCTTAGTAGCACCTCCCGTACTAGCACTACCCTTAGTAGCACTGCCCTTAGTAGCACCGCCCTTAGTAGCACCGCCCTTACTAGCACTGCCCTTACTAGCACTGCCCTTACTAGCACTGCCCTTACTAGCACGGCCCTTACTAGCACGGCCCTTACTAGCACGGCCCTTACTAGCACGGCCCTTACTAGCACTGCCCTTACTAGCACTGCCCTTACTAGCAGCGCCCTTACTAGCAGCGCCCTTAGTAGCACCGCCCTTAGTAGCACCGCCCTTAGTAGCAGCTCCCTTACTAGCACTGCCCTTACTAGCACTGCCCTTACTAGCAGCGCCCTTAGTAGCACCGCCCTTAGTAGCACCGCCCTTAGTAGCACCGCCCTTACTAGCACCGCCCTTACTAGCGGTGCTAGCACTGCCCTTAGTAGCACCGCCTTACTAGCAGCGCCTTTAGTAGCAGCGCCCTTACTAGCACTGCCCTTACTAGCACTGCCCTTAGTAGCACCGCCCTTACTAGCACTGCCCTTACTCCTTTGCTACCATACTGTACTGTATTCTTTCTTCCTCCTATAAGCTTACAGAATGTGGTACAATCCTAAAAGCAGACTTACAATGTTTTCCTTGTGTAATTGTTCCTGCAGTAGTATATGGGCTGTGTGTGTCTGTTCTCTGTGTGGTCTAGGGATATCTACAGACTGTGTGGTCTAGGGGTATCTACAGGCTATAGGTGGTCTAGGGGTATCTACAGGCTGTGTGTGGTCTAGGGGTATCTACAGGCTGTGTGTGGTCTAGGGGTACCTACAGGCTATGTAGCACTGCCCTTACTAGCACTGCCCTTACTAGCACCGCCCTTACTAGCACCACCCTTACTAGCACTGCCCTTAGTAGCACAGCCCTTACTAGCACTGCCCTTACTAGCACTGCCCTTACTAGCACGGCCCTTACTAGCACGGCCCTTAGTAGCACCGCCCTTAGTAGCACTGCCCTTACTAGCACTGCCCGTACTAGCACTGCCCTTACTAGCACTGCCCTTACTAGCACTGCCCTTACTAGCACTGCCCTTACTAGCACTGCCCTTAGTAGCACCGCCCTTAGTAGCACCGCCCTTAGTAGCAGCGCCCTTAGTAGCACTGCCCTTAGTAGCAGCGCCCTTAGTAGCAGCGCCCTTAGTAGCAGCGCCCTTAGTAGCACTGCCCTTAGTAGCACTGACCTTAGTAGCACTGCCCTTAGTAGCACTGCCCTTAGTAGCACTGCCCTTACTAGCACCGCCCTTAGTAGCACTGCCCTTAGTAGCACCGCCCTTACTAGCACCGCCCTTAGTAGCACCGCCCTTAGTAGCACCTCCCGTACTAGCACTACCCTTAGTAGCACTGCCCTTAGTAGCACCGCCCTTAGTAGCACCGCCCTTACTAGCACTGCCCTTACTAGCACTGCCCTTACTAGCACTGCCCTTACTAGCACGGCCCTTACTAGCACGGCCCTTACTAGCACGGCCCTTACTAGCACGGCCCTTACTAGCACTGCCCTTACTAGCACTGCCCTTACTAGCAGCGCCCTTACTAGCAGCGCCCTTACTAGCAGCGCCCTTAGTAGCACCGCCCTTAGTAGCACCGCCCTTAGTAGCAGCTCCCTTACTAGCACTGCCCTTACTAGCACTGCCCTTACTAGCAGCGCCCTTAGTAGCACCGCCCTTACTAGCAGCGCCCTTACTAGCAGCGCCCTTACTAGCACCGCCCTTACTAGCGGTGCTAGCACTGCCCTTAGTAGCACCGCCTTACTAGCAGCGCCTTTAGTAGCAGCGCCCTTACTAGCACTGCCCTTACTAGCACTGCCCTTAGTAGCACCGCCCTTACTAGCACTGCCCTTACTCCTTTGCTACCATACTGTACTGTATTCTTTCTTCCTCCTATAAGCTTACAGAATGTGGTACAATCCTAAAAGCAGACTTACAATGTTTTCCTTGTGTAATTGTTCCTGCAGTAGTATATGGGCTGTGTGTGTCTGTTCTCTGTGTGGTCTAGGGATATCTACAGACTGTGTGGTCTAGGGGTATCTACAGGCTATAGGTGGTCTAGGGGTATCTACAGGCTGTGTGTGGTCTAGGGGTATCTACAGGCTGTGTGTGGTCTAGGGGTACCTACAGGCTATGTAGCACTGCCCTTACTAGCACTGCCCTTACTAGCACCGCCCTTACTAGCACCACCCTTACTAGCACTGCCCTTAGTAGCACAGCCCTTACTAGCACTGCCCTTACTAGCACTGCCCTTACTAGCACTGCCCTTACTAGCACCGCCCTTACTAGCACCGCCCTTAGTAGCACCGCCCTTAGTAGCACCGCCCTTACTAGCACCGCCCTTACTAGCACTGCCCTTACTAGCACTGCCCTTACTAGCACCGCCCTTACTAGCACCGCCCTTAGTAGCACCGCCCTTACTAGCACTGCCTTTAGTAGCACCGCCCTTACTAGCACTGCCCTTAGTAGCACCGCCCTTACTAGCACTGCCCTTACTAGCACCGCCCTTACTAGCACTGCCCTTACTAGCACCGCCCTTACTAGCACTGCCCTTACTAGCACCGCCCTTACTAGCAGCGCCCTTAGTAGCACCGCCTTACTAGCAGCGCCTTTAGTAGCACTGCCCTTACAGGCACCGCCCTTACTAGCACTGCCCTTAGTAGCACCGCCTTACTAGCAGCGCCTTTAGTAGCACCGCCCTTACAGGCACTGCCTTTACTCGTTTTAACTAACTATTCTGGTGAAAGGAAAACATGGTTTTCCTCATTGGGCCTTTGCTCTCACCCTAATTTGATTCTATTAAAACGTCCTCTCAGATGTCTGAGAGGGTAGAGGAGGCTGGAGAAGAAGCATGCTTTCTCCCCCTGCGATCTGGAGTAGCTTAGTCTGTAATCCGATGAAGGGGGACTGCCTGAGTAGAAATTAGATGAGCATTCTGGAGGGTTAATCTATATGCTGAATTGGTATTAGCTGGAGTGCAGCGCTGGGTTTGTGATAGTGGGGTAGGGGGTATTGGGGTCATTACTGAGCTATTCTACATTGGTTGAGAGTGTGTGTCTGTGTATGTATAGAGGGGTGGTATTTAGCACTGGCTTCTGCGTGCCCATTCACTGCTGCCATTCAGAGCATCTGCTTGTGTCTCTTTCACTCTGATTCTCTCCCTTCATCCCTCCCTCCCTATTTTCCTCTCTTTCTCCCTCCTTTACTCTCTCTTTCTCCCTCTTTTCCTCTCTTTCTCCCTCCTTTACTCTCTCTTTCTCCCTCCTTTACTCTCTCTTTCTCCCTCCTTTACTCTCTCTTTCTCCCTCCTTTACTCTCTCTTTCTCCCTCCTTTACTCTCTCTTTCTCCCTCCTTTACTCTCTCTTTCTCCCTCCATCCCTGAAGTCTCAGCATTCAGAACGGCTGCCAGTAATTACCACACCAGGGATAGATATAGCTGAATCAATTTCTGTGGCTCCAAACTGAACCATCTTGGATGCAACTAGACTCCAGTACAGGTTGACTCGCTGTCTCTTCGACCAACCATTAAGTCATGGATTAGTATTAGTTCTAATGAGTTCTAATGTCAGTTTAGTGTGTGTTTTTGGTATTTCATGGCTGTTGGGTGTGGCCATTTTTTCCATCATACCCTAATGTGTTTAATCGACATGATCTTACAGGTCTGAAAACAGTAGAGAGGTGAACCAGAGCAGGAATCAACCGCAGGCATGGATGCTAGTGCCCTGTACATTTTAAGTGATGTATAACTCATTAAATGTGTTTGTGTGAATGCCTCTCAGACAACTCTATTCGTAATTAGTGGGAATTGCCTAATGAGCGTGGAACTATAAATAGCTAAACTATAAATAAACGATAATCTCTCTCTCTCTCTCTCTCTCTCTCTCTCTCTCTCTCTCTCTCTCTCTCTCTCTCTCTCTCTCGCTCTCTCTCTTTTTCTCTTTTTCTCTTTTTACACCTCTCATTCTGAGATGAAGCTGTTGACATTCCCCAGAGGGGTGTGTGTGTTCACCTTCTCCACATGTGCATGTTCACTCTTCCTGGGGTGTTTTACCGTCGATGTAGCTTTCAGTGTTAGGCAAGAGGATGTGAGGACGCTGCTTGGCTGCAGCTGTTTAGTTGCTGGTGAGACTGATGTCGTTGTTGGACAGCTTTCCAAATTCTATGGAGCTCAGATTCAGAAGCACTTGACTACAGGGGTTTGGAAGTGTGTGAGTTTTGCCATGATGCTTATTATAGTGGCCAGAATCCTTTGCTATCATACTGTACTGTATTCTTTCTTCCTCCTATAAGCTTACAGAATGTGGTACAATCCTAAAAGCAGACTTACAATGTTTTCCTTGTGTAATTGTTCCTGCAGTAGTATATGGGCTGTGTGTGTCTGTTCTCTGTGTGGTCTAGGGATATCTACAGACTGTGTGGTCTAGGGGTATCTACAGGCTATAGGTGGTCTAGGGGTATCTACAGGCTGTGTGTGGTCTAGGGGTATCTACAGGCTGTGTGTGGTCTAGGGGTACCTACAGGCTGTGTGGCGTAGGGGTATTACAGGCTGTGTGGTCTAGGAGGATCTACAGGCTGTGTGGTCTAGGAGGATCTACAGGCTGTGTGGTCTAGGAGGATCTACAGGCTGTGTGGTCTAGGAGGATCTACAGGCTGTGTGGTCTAGGGGTATCTACATGCTGTGTGGTCTAGGAGGATCTACAGGCTGTGTGGTCTAGGGGTATCTACAGGCTGTGTGGTCTAGGGTACCTACAGGCTGTGTGGTCTAGGGGTATTCACAGGCTGTGTGTGGTCTAGGGGTATCTACAGGCTGTGTGTGGTCTAGGGGTATCTAACAGGCTGTGTGTGGTCTAGGGGTATCTACAGGCTGTGTGTGGTCTAGGGGTATCTACAGGCTGTGTGTGGTCTAGGGGTAACTACAGGCTGTGTGTGGTCTAGGGGTATCTACAGGCTGTGTGGCGTAGGGGTATTACAGGCTGTGTGGCGTAGGGGTATTACAGGCTGTGTGGTCTAGGAGGATCTACAGGCTGTGTGGTCTAGGGGTATCTACAGGCTGTGTGTGGTCTAGGGGTACCTACAGGCTGTGTGGTCTAGGGGTACCTACAGGCTGTGTGTGGTCTAGGGGTACCTACAGGCTGTGTGTGGTCTAGGGGTACCTACAGGCTGTGTGGTCTAGGGGTACCTACAGGCTGTGTGTGGTCTAGGGGTACCTACAGGCTGTGTGTGGTCTAGGGGTACCTACAGGCTGTGTGTGGTCTAGGGGTACCTACAGGCTGTGTGTGGTCTAGGGGTATCGACAGGCTGTGTGTGGTCTAGGGGTATCTACAGGCTGTGTGTGGTCTAGGGGTATCTAACAGGCTGTGTGTGGTCTAGGGGTATCTACAGGCTGTGTGTGGTCTAGGGGTACCTACAGGCTGTGTGGCGTAGGGGTATTACAGGCTGTGTGGTCTAGGAGGATCTACAGGCTGTGTGGTCTAGGGGTATCTACAGGCTGTGTGGTCTAGGGGTACCTACAGGCTGTGTGGTCTAGGGGTACCTACAGGCTGTGTGTGGTCTAGGGGTATCTACAGGCTGTGTGTGGTCTAGGGGTATCTACAGGCTGTGTGTGGTCTAGGGGTATCTACAGGCTGTGTGGTCTAGGGGTACCTACAGGCTGTGTGTGGTCTAGGGGTACCTACAGGCTGTGTGTGGTCTAGGGGTACCTACAGGCTGTGTGTGGTCTAGGGGTACCTACAGGCTGTGTGTGGTCTAGGGGTACCTACAGGCTGTGTGTGGTCTAGGGGTACCTACAGGCTGTGTGTGGTCTAGGGGTACCTACAGGCTGTGTGTGGTCTAGGGGTATCGACAGGCTGTGTGTGGTCTAGGGGTATCTACAGGCTGTGTGTGGTCTAGGGGTATCTACAGGCTGTGTGTGGTCTAGGGGTATCTACAGGCTGTGTGTGGTCTAGGGGTACCTACAGGCTGTGTGGCGTAGGGGTATTACAGGCTGTGTGGTCTAGGAGGATCTACAGGCTGTGTGGTCTAGGGGTATCTACAGGCTGTGTGGTCTAGGGGTACCTACAGGCTGTGTGGTCTAGGGGTATTCACAGGCTGTGTGTGGTCTAGGGGTATCTACAGGCTGTGTGTGGTCTAGGGGTATCTACAGGCTGTGTGTGGTCTAGGGGTATCTACAGGCTGTGTGGTCTAGGGGTACCTACAGGCTGTGTGTGGTCTAGGGGTACCTACAGGCTGTGTGTGGTCTAGGGGTATCTACAGGCTGTGTGTGGTCTAGGGGTACCTACAGGCTGTGTGTGGTCTAGGGGTATCGACAGGCTGTGTGTGGGGTAGGGGTATCTACAGGCTGTGTGTGGTCTAGGGGTACCTACAGGCTGTGTGGTCTAGGGGTACCTACAGGCTGTGTGTGGTCTAGGGGTACCTACAGGCTGTGTGTGGTCTAGGGGTACCTACAGGCTGTGTGTGGTCTAGGGGTATCGACAGGCTGTGTGTGGTCTAGGGGTATCTACAGGCTGTGTGTGGTCTAGGGGTATCTACAGGCTGTGTGTGGTCTAGGGGTATCTACAGGCTGTGTGTGGTCTAGGGGTACCTACAGGCTGTGTGGCGTAGGGGTATTACAGGCTGTGTGGTCTAGGAGGATCTACAGGCTGTGTGGTCTAGGGGTATCTACAGGCTGTGTGGTCTAGGGGTATTCACAGGCTGTGTGTGGTCTAGGGGTATCTACAGGCTGTGTGTGGTCTAGGGGTATCTACAGGCTGTGTGTGGTCTAGGGGTATCTACAGGCTGTGTGGTCTAGGGGTACCTACAGGCTGTGTGTGGTCTAGGGGTACCTACAGGCTGTGTGTGGTCTAGGGGTACCTACAGGCTGTGTGTGGTCTAGGGGTACCTACAGGCTGTGTGTGGTCTAGGGGTATCGACAGGCTGTGTGTGGGGTAGGGGTATCTACAGGCTGTGTGTGGTCTAGGGGTATCTACAGGCTGTGTGTGGTCTAGGGGTATCTACAGGCTGTGTGTGGTCTAGGGGTATCTACAGGCTGTGTGTGGTCTAGGGGTACCTACAGGCTGTGTGGCGTAGGGGTATTACAGGCTGTGTGGTCTAGGAGGAACTACAGGCTGTGTGGTCTAGGGGTATCTACAGGCTGTGTGGTCTAGGGGTACCTACAGGCTGTGTGGTCTAGGGGTATTCACAGGCTGTGTGTGGTCTAGGGGTATCTACAGGCTGTGTGTGGTCTAGGGGCATCTACAGGCTGTGTGTGGTCTAGGGGTATCTAACAGGCTGTGTGTGGTCTAGGGGTATCGACAGGCTGTGTGTGGTCTAGGGGTATCGACAGGCTGTGTGTGGTCTAGGGGTAACTACAGGCTGTGTGTGGTCTAGGGGTATCTACAGGCTGTGTGTGGTCTAGGGGTACCTACAGGCTGTGTGTGGTCTAGGGGTACCTACAGGCTGTGTGGCGTAGGGGTATTACAGGCTGTGTGGTCTAGGGGTAACCACAGGCTGTGTGTGGTCTAGGGGTAACTACAGGCTGTGTGTGGTCTAGGGGTATCTACAGGCTGTGTGTGGTCTAGGGGTACCTACAGGCTGTGTGGTCTAGGGGTACCTACAGGCGGTGTGTGGTCTAGGGGTACCTACAGGCTATAGGTGGTCTAGGGGTATCTACAGGCTGTGTGTGGTCTAGGGGTATCTACAGGCTGTGTGTGGTCTAGGGGTACCTACAGGCTGTGTGGCGTAGGGGTATTACAGGCTGTGTGGTCTAGGAGGATCTACAGGCTGTGTGGTCTAGGAGGAACTACAGGCTGTGTGGTCTAGGGGTATCTACAGGCTGTGTGGTCTAGGGGTATATACGGCTGTGTGTGGTCTAGGGGTACCTACAGGCTGTGTGGTCTAGGGGTACCTACAGGCTGTGTGTTGTCTAGGGGTTTCTACAGGCTGTGTGTGGTCTAGGGGTATCTAACAGGCTGTGTGTGGTCTAGGCGTATTTACAGGCTGTGTGTGGTCTAGGGGTATCTATAGGCTGTGTGTGGTCTAGGGGTACCTACAGGCTGTGTGTGGTCTAGGGGTATCTACAGGCTGTGTGTGGTCTAGGGGTATCTACAGGCTGTGTGGTCTAGGGGTATCTACAGGCTGTGTGGTCTAGGGGTATCTACAGGCTGTGTGTGGTCTAGGGGTACCTACAGGCTGTGTGGTCTAGGGGTACCTACAGGCTGTGTGGTCTAGGGGTACCCACAGGCTGTGTGTGGTCTAGGGGTATCTACAGGCTGTGTGTGGTCTAGGGGTAACTACAGGCTGTGTGTGGTCTAGGGGTATCTACAGGCTGTGTGGCGTAGGGGTATTACAGGCTGTGTGGCGTAGGGGTATTACAGGCTGTGTGGTCTAGGAGGATCTACAGGCTGTGTGGTCTAGGGGTATCTACAGGCTGTGTGTGGTCTAGGGGTACCTACAGGCTGTGTGGTCTAGGGGTACCTACAGGCTGTGTGTGGTCTAGGGGTACCTACAGGCTGTGTGTGGTCTAGGGTACCTACAGGCTGTGTGGTCTAGGGGTACCTACAGGCTGTGTGTGGTCTAGGGGTACCTACAGGCTGTGTGTGGTCTAGGGGTACCTACAGGCTGTGTGTGGTCTAGGGGTACCTACAGGCTGTGTGTGGTCTAGGGGTATCGACAGGCTGTGTGTGGTCTAGGGGTATCTACAGGCTGTGTGTGGTCTAGGGGTATCTAACAGGCTGTGTGTGGTCTAGGGGTATCTACAGGCTGTGTGTGGTCTAGGGGTACCTACAGGCTGTGTGGCGTAGGGGTATTACAGGCTGTGTGGTCTAGGAGGATCTACAGGCTGTGTGGTCTAGGGGTATCTACAGGCTGTGTGGTCTAGGGGTACCTACAGGCTGTGTGGTCTAGGGGTACCTACAGGCTGTGTGTGGTCTAGGGGTATCTACAGGCTGTGTGTGGTCTAGGGGTATCTACAGGCTGTGTGTGGTCTAGGGGTATCTACAGGCTGTGTGGTCTAGGGGTACCTACAGGCTGTGTGTGGTCTAGGGGTACCTACAGGCTGTGTGTGGTCTAGGGGTACCTACAGGCTGTGTGTGGTCTAGGGGTACCTACAGGCTGTGTGTGGTCTAGGGGTACCTACAGGCTGTGTGTGGTCTAGGGGTACCTACAGGCTGTGTGTGGTCTAGGGGTATCGACAGGCTGTGTGTGGTCTAGGGGTATCTACAGGCTGTGTGTGGTCTAGGGGTATCTACAGGCTGTGTGTGGTCTAGGGGTATCTACAGGCTGTGTGTGGTCTAGGGGTACCTACAGGCTGTGTGGCGTAGGGGTATTACAGGCTGTGTGGTCTAGGAGGATCTACAGGCTGTGTGGTCTAGGGGTATCTACAGGCTGTGTGGTCTAGGGGTACCTACAGGCTGTGTGGTCTAGGGGTATTCACAGGCTGTGTGTGGTCTAGGGGTATCTACAGGCTGTGTGTGGTCTAGGGGTATCTACAGGCTGTGTGTGGTCTAGGGGTATCTACAGGCTGTGTGGTCTAGGGGTACCTACAGGCTGTGTGTGGTCTAGGGGTACCTACAGGCTGTGTGTGGTCTAGGGGTATCTACAGGCTGTGTGTGGTCTAGGGGTACCTACAGGCTGTGTGTGGTCTAGGGGTATCGACAGGCTGTGTGTGGGGTAGGGGTATCTACAGGCTGTGTGTGGTCTAGGGGTACCTACAGGCTGTGTGGTCTAGGGGTACCTACAGGCTGTGTGTGGTCTAGGGGTACCTACAGGCTGTGTGTGGTCTAGGGGTACCTACAGGCTGTGTGTGGTCTAGGGGTATCGACAGGCTGTGTGTGGTCTAGGGGTATCTACAGGCTGTGTGTGGTCTAGGGGTATCTACAGGCTGTGTGTGGTCTAGGGGTATCTACAGGCTGTGTGTGGTCTAGGGGTACCTACAGGCTGTGTGGCGTAGGGGTATTACAGGCTGTGTGGTCTAGGAGGATCTACAGGCTGTGTGGTCTAGGGGTATCTACAGGCTGTGTGGTCTAGGGGTATTCACAGGCTGTGTGTGGTCTAGGGGTATCTACAGGCTGTGTGTGGTCTAGGGGTATCTACAGGCTGTGTGTGGTCTAGGGGTATCTACAGGCTGTGTGGTCTAGGGGTACCTACAGGCTGTGTGTGGTCTAGGGGTACCTACAGGCTGTGTGTGGTCTAGGGGTACCTACAGGCTGTGTGTGGTCTAGGGGTACCTACAGGCTGTGTGTGGTCTAGGGGTATCGACAGGCTGTGTGTGGGGTAGGGGTATCTACAGGCTGTGTGTGGTCTAGGGGTATCTACAGGCTGTGTGTGGTCTAGGGGTATCTACAGGCTGTGTGTGGTCTAGGGGTATCTACAGGCTGTGTGTGGTCTAGGGGTACCTACAGGCTGTGTGGCGTAGGGGTATTACAGGCTGTGTGGTCTAGGAGGAACTACAGGCTGTGTGGTCTAGGGGTATCTACAGGCTGTGTGGTCTAGGGGTACCTACAGGCTGTGTGGTCTAGGGGTATTCACAGGCTGTGTGTGGTCTAGGGGTATCTACAGGCTGTGTGTGGTCTAGGGGCATCTACAGGCTGTGTGTGGTCTAGGGGTATCTAACAGGCTGTGTGTGGTCTAGGGGTATCGACAGGCTGTGTGTGGTCTAGGGGTATCGACAGGCTGTGTGTGGTCTAGGGGTAACTACAGGCTGTGTGTGGTCTAGGGGTATCTACAGGCTGTGTGTGGTCTAGGGGTACCTACAGGCTGTGTGTGGTCTAGGGGTACCTACAGGCTGTGTGGCGTAGGGGTATTACAGGCTGTGTGGTCTAGGGGTAACCACAGGCTGTGTGTGGTCTAGGGGTAACTACAGGCTGTGTGTGGTCTAGGGGTATCTACAGGCTGTGTGTGGTCTAGGGGTACCTACAGGCTGTGTGGTCTAGGGGTACCTACAGGCGGTGTGTGGTCTAGGGGTACCTACAGGCTATAGGTGGTCTAGGGGTATCTACAGGCTGTGTGTGGTCTAGGGGTATCTACAGGCTGTGTGTGGTCTAGGGGTACCTACAGGCTGTGTGGCGTAGGGGTATTACAGGCTGTGTGGTCTAGGAGGATCTACAGGCTGTGTGGTCTAGGAGGAACTACAGGCTGTGTGGTCTAGGGGTATCTACAGGCTGTGTGGTCTAGGGGTATATACGGCTGTGTGTGGTCTAGGGGTACCTACAGGCTGTGTGGTCTAGGGGTACCTACAGGCTGTGTGTTGTCTAGGGGTTTCTACAGGCTGTGTGTGGTCTAGGGGTATCTAACAGGCTGTGTGTGGTCTAGGCGTATTTACAGGCTGTGTGTGGTCTAGGGGTATCTATAGGCTGTGTGTGGTCTAGGGGTACCTACAGGCTGTGTGTGGTCTAGGGGTATCTACAGGCTGTGTGTGGTCTAGGGGTATCTACAGGCTGTGTGGTCTAGGGGTATCTACAGGCTGTGTGGTCTAGGGGTATCTACAGGCTGTGTGTGGTCTAGGGGTACCTACAGGCTGTGTGGTCTAGGGGTACCTACAGGCTGTGTGGTCTAGGGGTACCCACAGGCTGTGTGTGGTCTAGGGGTACCCACAGGCTGTGTGTGGTCTAGGGGTACCTACAGGCTGTGTGGTCTAGGGGTACCTACAGGCTGTGTGTGGTCTAGGGGTACCTACAGGCTGTGTGTGGTCTAGGGGTACCTACAGGCTGTGTTGGTCTAGGGTACCTACAGGCTGTGTGTGGTCTAGGGGTACCTACAGGCTGTGTGTGGTCTAGGGGTACCTACAGGCTGTGTGTGGTCTAGGGGTATCGACAGGCTGTGTGTGGTCTAGGGGTATCTACAGGCTGTGTGTGGTCTAGGGGTATCTACAGGCTGTGTGGTGGTCTAGGGTATCTACAGGCTGTGTGTGGTCTAGGGGTACCTACAGGCTGTGTGGCGTAGGGGTATTACAGGCTGTGTGGTCTAGGAGGAATCTACAGGCTGTGTGGTCTAGGGGTATCTACAGGCTGTGTGGTCTAGGGGTACCTACAGGCTGTGTGGTCTAGGGGTATTCACAGGCTGTGTGTGGTCTAGGGGTATCTACAGGCTGTGTGTGGTCTAGGGGCATCTACAGGCTGTGTGTGGTCTAGGGGTATCTAACAGGCTGTGTGTGGTCTAGGGGTATCGACAGGCTGTGTGTGGTCTAGGGGTATCGACAGGCTGTGTGTGGTCTAGGGGTAACTACAGGCTGTGTGTGGTCTAGGGGTATCTACAGGCTGTGTGTGGTCTAGGGGTACCTACAGGCTGTGTGTGGTCTAGGGGTACCTACAGGCTGTGTGGCGTAGGGGTATTACAGGCTGTGTGGTCTAGGGGTATCTACAGGCTGTGTGTGGTCTAGGGGTACCTACAGGCTGTGTGGTCTAGGGGTACCTACAGGCGGTGTGTGGTCTAGGGGTACCTACAGGCTATAGGTGGTCTAGGGGTATCTACAGGCTGTGTGTGGTCTAGGGGTATCTACAGGCTGTGTGTGGTCTAGGGGTACCTACAGGCTGTGTGGCGTAGGGGTATTACAGGCTGTGTGGTCTAGGAGGATCTACAGGCTGTGTGGTCTAGGAGGAACTACAGGCTGTGTGGTCTAGGGGTATCTACAGGCTGTGTGGTCTAGGGGTATATACGGCTGTGTGTGGTCTAGGGGTACCTACAGGCTGTGTGGTCTAGGGGTACCTACAGGCTGTGTGTTGTCTAGGGGTTTCTACAGGCTGTGTGTGGTCTAGGGGTATCTAACAGGCTGTGTGTGGTCTAGGCGTATTTACAGGCTGTGTGTGGTCTAGGGGTATCTACAGGCTGTGTGTGGTCTAGGGGTACCTACAGGCTGTGTGTGGTCTAGGGGTATCTACAGGCTGTGTGTGGTCTAGGGGTATCTACAGGCTGTGTGGTCTAGGGGTATCTACAGGCTGTGTGGTCTAGGGGTATCTACAGGCTGTGTGTGGTCTAGGGGTACCTACAGGCTGTGTGGTCTAGGGGTACCTACAGGCTGTGTGGTCTAGGGGTACCCACAGGCTGTGTGTGGTCTAGGGGTACCTACAGGCTGTGTGTGGTCTAGGGGTACCTACAGGCTGTGTGGTCTAGGGGTTTTCTACAGGCTGTGTGGTCTAGGGGTATCTACAGGCTGTGTGTGGTCTAGGGGTATCTACAGGCTGTGTATGGTCTAGGGGTACCTACAGGCTGTGTTTTAGGGGTATCTACAGGCTGTGTGGTCTAGGGGTAACTACAGGCTGTGTGGTCTAGGGGTATCTACAGGCTGTGTGGTCTAGGAGGATCTACAGGCTGTGTGGTCTAGGAGGATCTACAGGCTGTGTGGTCTAGGGGTATCTACAGGCTGTACATATCATGTCTCTGGTCAGGCAGTGGTATGGACTATGGTGTGTTTGTTTGGTATGTGTCCTCATTCTGTCTGGTAGTGGGCTTAATATGACATATCTCTTCTCTTCTTCTCTTCTCTTCTCTTCTCTTCTCTTCTCTTCTCTTCTCTTCTCTTCTCTTCTCTTCTCTTCTCTTCTCTTCTCTTCTCTTCTCTTCTCTTCTCTTCTCTTCTCTTCTCTTCTCTTCTCTTCTCTTCTCTTCTCTTCTCTTCTCTTCTCTTCTCTTCTCTTCTCTTCTCTTCTCTTCTCTTCGTGTGTGTGTGTGCGCATAATGTTAAATCTGGCAGTAGTACAGTATAGCCATTAATATACGTGTGTGTATGGGCACTCTTGTGGGCTCAGTGTCTTGTCTGGCAGTAATAAAAGCTCTGTATGTGTGCTGGCTGCCCAGTGGTATAATAGTGGTGGGTCCTGATCCTCTCATCTCCCTCACTGAGCACAGAGGAGTGTGAGTGTGTATCTCATTACCTTACCTGCTGGGTTTTGGGACGGTCTCTGGTCTCTCTGTTGCTATTGACATGTGTGTTCATACACATACTTCCTTTATAATTTGGTTTGTTTCGACCTTGATTTCAGTTCTGGTGTGGACAATTCATCATAGAAGGATTGAGAGTGACCTACAGTATGTCTATGTCTTGTAATTTGTAATATAATAAATCCTTCCCTTGATCCTTGGTATTGGATTCCTGCCCAGGTAGCCAGGTTGTCTGACAAAATGCCCAAATGTTGGTCTGTGCCAAATCTCTCTCTCTCCCTCTTCCTCTCCCTTGCTTCGCCTCTCACTCTTTTTTTTCTCTCTCTCCCCGTTTCTGCTATATTCTGTGTTTTGTATTTGTTCAATTTGTTTGAACGCGATGACATCTTAAGTAAATTAATTTTAGGAAACAAGAGGAGTGGTATTCTATATCACGATTTAGCTTTTCTGGAATTCAGAAATGAGAACCATGTGTCCATCGCTTTCCTTCCTTCCTTCCCCTCTCTCTCTTCTCTCCTCTCTCCTCTCTCTCTCAGGCTGTTTGGGATGGAACGCTCAGCACTGAGTGTAGACATCTGAATAAAGAAAACATTTTCACTGCATAACCAATATGCACCCTGTTCAAAGTGGATTGTTATTTCAAAGACCCAAGACCACAAAGAATGGATCTCACACACACAGAGCCAGATCTCTGAGACAGGTTTCTCTGATTTTGCGTCAGAATGAGTGCACTCTTAGAAAAAGGGTTCCAAAAGGGTTCTTCGGATGTCCCCATAAGAGAACCCTTTTTGGTTACAGATAGAACTTGTCTGGGTTCCATGCAGAACCCTCTGTAAAATGTTATACATGCAACATGCAACTCAAAAGTTTTTTTTACCTAGAACCAAAAAAGGTTCTTCAATGGGTTCTCCTATGGGGACAGCCGAAGAACCCTGTAAGGTTCTAGATAGCAGCTTCTTTTCTAAGAGTGTTGCCTATGTTTTACACGGCAGATGGCGTGGTGACGTTTCTTAACACCGTAACCTGGAGTCATACATACAGAGGCTTCTGAAGCTGGTGGCTGACTTCTCCTTTTTTATCCCCTCAGCATGACATAACATCTCTGAGACGGATGTCCTTTGATCAGTAGAGTTGCCTATATGGAAGAGCTACACTGGGTGCCAAAAATATTGTGACAGTGAAACATTTTCTGTTATTGTGATGGTGAAAGGTTAGCATGTCTTGGGTATGATATTTGTGCGTCTGTAACTTTCTCACTCGTCATTACGATTATGATCCATTCATTATCCGTAATCACGGTAGCATCCACATTAATGTAGAAGTGTTTAGAAAAACACACACACACACACACACACACACACACACACACACACACACACACACACACACACACACACACACATACATCATTAATAAAAAATTATCTGAAACACAACCAAAACAAACAGCAAATGAATCCAACAAGTTTGTCAAGTCACAAGCTTGATGTAATCATTGCATGCTAGGATATGGAACCAAATACTTCACTTTTTACTACTTTAATACACATTTAAGTGAATTTGTGCTAATACTTTTTTAAATGTATTAGCCTGGTAGGCTGGCAGGTGGGAGAGGAGGCCTAGACCTCCTGCATTTAATCAGATTCAGGATTAGGCCTTATTTAGAGGATCACTGAACGTAAACCACAAATAAAAAAAGGGATGAAATTAGCCCATCTGTTAATTGCTTAGTCTAACATAAGGGATGCCCACTGAGCATACACACACACACACACACACACACACACACACACACACACACACACACACACACCTGCTAGACAGGGTGGCAGAGGGTGAAGGAAGGTTGAATCTCCTCCCCATTTTAAACCCACTCCCAGATTACACATTCATCACGTTCATCTCTGTGTAATCCTCCAGTGTGACTCTAAATCAAAGTGTAGAGGGAGGAGGGCCTTTTCAGTTCCAGTCACTCCTCCTCCTAGCCTTTCTGGCAAGCTCCAAGGAGACTGTAGCCATCACTTCTGCTACCTGGGTCACGTTGCTGGGTGGAGTTAGCGGGAGTAAAGGGGGCGTGGGCTTATTATAGTAGTATATTAACCTGCAGAGGAAGCTATAAGCTTTGCCATCCCATTGAGGATTGGGGGGCAGCTCTAAGATTTAATCATGTGTTTCTATAGAACTCTATTTTAGAGGGAAGTGTATTTTTTGGAGAGGGGAGGAGGGATGGAGTATTGGGTGTATATATCGCCAAAAGGCAGGGTCTGTGAATAGCACCTATTTTCTCCCTATACACCTACAGTACTCATCAATAAATTATGGTGTGCCCCTTTTTAGAGGAAAGAGAGGGTTTCGCCTTCACAAAATATATTTCTCTCTACATATTTTGTAAAACACGAGGTAAGCAAGCATTTAGGTGCCAAGCTACCTCAGAGAAGTGATATGGGCCATTCTTTATTACACAATGTACCATGTTCTTTTTAATTTCACCAATTACAAAGCTAGTTGATTGTTTCTTATTGTCAACAGAAGACAGAAGACAATTACACAGAACCACCCACCAAGTATTGTTTTATCATTGATTTGTAATGAAATACATTCATGGTTGAATGCTGTAAATGGTTCCAAAGCTAAATCTGATTATTTAAAATGCTAATATATTCCCCACTTGAGCATACCGCTCCTCTCCCCTGGAGGAAGCTTAGATTGCTCAAAGTAATCCATGAATAACTTAACACAGCTTTCCTTTTATGATGATAAAAACTAAATTGTAGGACCACTCAGTTTCAGAAGTTTATCAATTGGTTTTGTTCTTGTCATTAGCTTAATGATAAACTGATCGCAGCCATTCCTGCATAATGTTTTTCGAGTTATGTCTGTGAAGAGTAGAGATCGGCCGATTAATCGGAATGGCGGAAGTTTTCATAACCATCGGTAATCGATACTTTTGGACGCCGATTATGGCCGATTATATTGCAATCCACGAGGAGACTGCGTGTCTGACTGACCACCTGTTACGCGAGTGCAGGCAGTAAGGAGCTATGGTAAGTTACTAGCTAGCATTAAACTTATCTTATAAAAAAACAATACATCTTAACATAATCACTAGTTAACTACACATGGTTGATGATATTACTAGTTTTACTAGCTTGTCCTGCATTGCATATAATCAATGCGGTACCTGAAACTGTGTCACTTCTCTTGCGTTCAGTGTAAGCAGAGTCAGGGTATATGCAGCAGTTTGGGTCGCCTGGCTCGTTGCGAACTGTGAAAAGACCAGTTCTTCCTAACAAAGGCCGTAATTCATTTTCCAGAATTGTACATAATTATGACATAACATTGAAGGTTGTGCAATGTAACAGTAATATTTAGACTTAGGGTTGCCACCTGTTCGATAAAATACGGAACGGTTCCGTATTTCACTGAAATAATAAATATTTTGTTTTCGAAATGATAGTTTCTGGATTTGACCATATTAATGACCTAAGGCTTGTATTTCTGTGTGTTTATTATATTATAAGTCTATGTGTCACGCCCTGACCTTAGAGCCTTTTTATTTCTCTATTTGGTTAGGTCAGGGTGTGATTTGGGTGGGCATTCTAGTTTTTCTATTTCTTTGTTGGTTTGTATGGTTCCCAATCAGAGGCAGCTGTCTATCGTTGTCTCTGATTGGGGATCATACTTAGGCAGCCCTTTTTCCCACCTTTGATTGTGGGATCTTGTTTGTGTGTAGTTGCTTTCTGCACTGCATGTAGCTTTTCCTTTGTTTTTTGGGGTAATATTTAGTTGTTTTTCCTGTGGCATTTAAATAAAAGAAAAATTTAAAAAATGTAAGCCTACCACGCTACACTATGATTTGATAGAGCAGTCTGACTAAGCAGTGGTAGGCAGCAGCTGGCTCGTAAGCATTCATTCAAACCACACTTTCCTCCGTTTGCCAGCAGCTTTTCGCAATGCTTGAAGCACAGCGCTGTTTATGACTTCAAGCCTATCAACTCCTGAGATTATGCTGGCAATACTATAGCGCCTATAAGAACATCCAATAGCCAAGGTCTATAAAATACAAATAATAACTACAACCTAAAACTTCTTAACTGGGAATATTGAAGTCTCATGTTAAAAGGATCCACCAGCTTTCATATGTTCTCATGTTCTGAACAAGGAACTTAAAATGTAGCTTTTTTACATGGCACTTTTACTTCTCCAACACTGTTTTTGCATCATTTAAACCAAATTCAACATGTTTCATTGAGACTAAATTTATTTGATGTATTATGTTAAATTTAAAGTGTTCATTGTTCGTTCAGTATTGTTGTAACTGTCATTATTGCTGCTAGGTAAAGTCCCCCCTTATCTCAGCTCGCTGGTCACCATAGCATCTCCCACCTGTAGCACACGCTCCAGCAGGTATACCTCTCTAGTCACCCAAAACCAATTCTTTCTTTGGCCGCCTCTCCTTCCAGTTCTCTGCTGCCAATGACTGGAACGAACTACAAAAATCTCTGAAACTGGAAACACTTATCTCCCTCACTAGCTTTAAGCACCAACTGTCAGAGCAGCTCACAGATTACTGCACCTGTACATAGCCCACCTATAATTTAGCCCAAACAACTACCTCTTTCCCAACTGTATTTTATTTATTTATTTATTTTGCTCCTTTGCACCCCATTATTTTTTATTTATACTTTGCATATTCTTCCATTGCAAAACTACCATTCCAGTGTTTTACTTGCTATATTGTATTTACTTTGCCACCATGGCCTTTTTTGCCTTTACCTCCCTTCTCACCTCATTTGCTCACATTGTATATAGACTTGTTTATACTGTATTATTGACTGTATGTTTGTTTTACTCCATGTGTAACTCTGTGTCGTTGTATCTGTCGAACTGCTTTGCTTTATCTTGGCCAGGTCCCAGTTGTAAATGAGAACTTGTTCTCAACTTGCCTACCTGGTTAAATAAAGGTAAAATAAATAAATAAATTATTACAAATATAAAAATCGGCCGATTTAATCGGTATTGTCTTTTTCTGGTCCTCCAATAATTGGTATCGGCGTTGAAAAATCATAACCGGTCGACCTCTAGTGATGAGGCTATAGAACTCCAATCTGTGGTGTGTGTGTGTGTGTGTGTGTGTGTGTGTGTGTCTATCAATCAAATGTATTTATAAAGCCCTTTTTATATCAGCCAATGTCACAAAGTGCTTATACAGAAACTCAGCCTTATCAAAGCACAAGGCGAGACACAGGAGGCAGATGGTTGGAGCCTTACAATGTTTATTAATCCAAAAAGGGGTAGGCAAGAGAATGGTTGTGTACAGGCAAAAGTTCAGAGTCCAATAGGTACCGAAGGGCAGGCAGATTCAAGGTCAGGGCAGGCAGGATAATCAGGCAGGCGGGAAAGTAGTCCAGAGTCAGGCAGTGGTCAGAACGAGCAAAAGAGAATAGAAAATGAGTATGGGGGAAACCACGCTGGTTGACTTGACTAAACATACAAGATGAACTGGCACAGAGAGACAGGAAACACGGGGATAAATACACTGGGGAAAATAAGCAACACCTGGAGGGGTTGGAGACAATCACAGGGACAGGTGAAACAGATCAGGGCTAGACCAGACTAAAACCCCAAACAGCCAAGCAATGCAGATGTAGAAGAAAAACTCCCTCCCTCTGCGTGCTTCCTCATCAGTAGTTTTGACTATGTTACGTAACAGTACAGTAGAGTAGAGGACAGTGTATAGTGGAACGAGGAGGAGAGGAAGCCCTCATTTTAATTGCAGATTTGTGAGAGCTGTGCCTGGTAGGATTCTGTGTCTTTGT
The DNA here is from genome assembly GCF_002021735.2 of Oncorhynchus kisutch. Classification (NCBI taxonomy): domain Eukaryota; kingdom Metazoa; phylum Chordata; class Actinopteri; order Salmoniformes; family Salmonidae; genus Oncorhynchus; species Oncorhynchus kisutch. The sequence goes on from NC_034182.2 coordinate 35,736,108, forward strand.
CTGCTTATCTCAGTGGGACCATCCTAGAGAAAGACTGAGGGAGGGAGGGACAGAGAGAGGGAGACCATCATTATTACCATTGTCATATCCTTGGTGTTGGGCCAGACGGAAGCTGAAATGCAGTGTCATTCTGTTCCTCCATGTAACACAGATATAGCTGTGTGTTGACACCTTGAGGGCACAGGCTCATAATAATGGCTGGAATCAAACACATGAAAACCATGTGCTTGAGGGGTTCCATACCATTCCAGCCACTAATATGAGCCCTTCCTCCCCAATTAAGGTGCCAACAGCATTTGAGGGACTACTGCTGTAAATTAGCTCTACTGCTGTAAATTAGCTCATGTGGGGCAGTTGATTATTCAATGCATGACTAGGCAAGTCAATTAAGAACAAATTCTTATTTACAATGACAGTGGGTTAACTGCCTTGTTCAGGGGCAGAACGCCAGATTTTTAAACCTTGTCAGCTCAGGGAATTGATCCAGCAACCTTTCAGTTACTGGCCCAACGCTCTAACCACTAGGCTACCTACCACCCCCTCTGTAGGGAGGACTCTTACCTTGATCTGCTGTCTGTCTGGCAAGTGGAGCTTGTTGCAGTCAAAGTGTGTCAGTTAAGTTTAGGCCAGACATTTCTAGGCCTGGAGCTGTGAGCTGTGTAGGGAGCCCTCAGCCCTGGATATCTGTACTCTCACTATAAAGCTGGACACGTTGTTCTGAGTGGGGTTGAAGGGAGGGGATGTGAGCCCCCCCACTGAGCATTAGCCTATAGAGCTAGCTAACCACTCGTATCGTACCGCCTGGCTGAGAGGCTTTAAATTGATACAGCTGGAACAATAGCATTACAAACATGAACAGCTTGCCTCGCCTGCCCGGATCCGACGTACACGAGGAAGCAGTTGCATGGAAGAGCCAGCATAAGCCAGGAAACTATGGGTGTATAGAGCCGGAATGGGCTCCTATAGGACGGAATAGAGAGCGAGTTTCTGGATAAGTTGTCGAGGAAAATGGCAATAAATGCTTGGTCTTTTGAACATAGCTTTCAATATCTCTAGGGGTTTTGCGTTGGTAGTTATGACACTTAAAATGAAATATGCATGATTCTATGCAGGTTGGTTTTGGGTCAGTCTGTCTAACAGTCTCTCTCTCTCTCTCTCTCTCTCTCTCTTTCTCTCTCTCTGTTTTTTACCCCCTTGGGAGCCTTTCTCTTTTCTCGTTCTCTTCCTCTCTTCCTCTCTCTGTGTCACTTCTCCAGTTCCATGGGACACATCAAAGCCCCTTTACCTATAGGCCAGTCAGCCATTATCAGATTCAATTTATTCTGTAACCAGTGACCCACATGTTAGTAAAGTACCACACTTACCCTTAGCATAACCTACTTACAGCACAGATCAAAGCCTCTAGAAGCCACTAGATCCGTAGGACATGGATATGGGCCCGGGACAAACATCTCTGGCCACAGCTGGGTTGTCCTAATGACTCCACTCCACATGGGGACATCATGGACATACATACATACATACATACACACATACACACATACACACACACACACATTTGTTTTAATATCCTTGTGGGACAAAATAATTCAAAATTCAAAATCCAATTTTCCCAACACCGTAACCTAACCCTAACCTTAACCCCTAACCCCTAAGCCTTTTTCCTTGTGGGGACAGTCACATTGTCCCCACTTTTTGTGTTTTACTTTCCTTGTGAGGTTTTCTGGTCCCCACAAGGATAGTAAAACCAAAGCATATACACACACACACACACACACACACACACACACACACACACACACTGGAACAGAGTGTCTGGAACAGAGTGTCTGGAACAGAGTGTCTGGAACAGAGTGTCTGGAACAGAGTGTCTGGAACAGAGTGTCTGGAACAGAGTGTCTGGAACAGAGTGTCTGGAACAGAGTGTCTGGAACAGAGTGTCTGGAACAGAGTGTCTGGAACAGAGTGTCTGGAACAGAGTGTCTGGAACAGAGTGTCTGGAACAGAGTGTCTGGAACAGAGTGTCTGGAACAGACTGATGTCGTGCTGTTTCCACTAGCTGTATGTGTATCTTCATTCAATTACTCACAGTCCCCAGCCACAGGTAGGAATCCACAGCCCTGTGCCACTGCACTCCTGCTCCAGCTGTAGTGTGTGTGTGTGTGTGTGTGTGTGTGTGTGTGTGTGTACTCACTCACTCTCAATCAGTGTGTGTATCAAATTCATCCCTAGCGAGCATGAGGAAGCTCAACTGTGCCAGGATGTGTTGTAATACTCAATGTCATGGTGGAGTATTAACACTGTCGGTGGAGATCTCTCTCTGTGTGTGTGTGTGTGTGTAGCCCACTCACTCAGGAGCTCTCTGCTGCATAAAATCCTGGGTCTATTTTGGGTCTGGATGGGGGTGTGGAGAGGTGCTGTGACAGACACAGCCCTGGGTCTAGCCCCTACCTCCCCCACTCCTTATTCCACACCACTTCAATTTAACTTGCAGAGAGGAACACTGAGAGGGTCACTGCTGATGGCTTCAACACTGTGTGTGTGTGCATTTATTCTACATGAATGAATAGCAGCATGGGTGTTTTTACTCTGAGTAAACAGTAGGAGGGTTAACTAGGGTTAATGAGGATAGTGGATATGAAGAGCCTGAATGTGGGGACACTAGACAGTGTTCTGTTTAGACTGGTGCTGATTTAACTGCTACTGGCTATTGCATTGAGATCAAGATTGAAATAGCTCAGTGCTCGCCAAGTGACAGTGCCGATCAATCTCTCGCTGTGTGGAGCCCGAGGTTTGCAGGCCCCAGTTTTTAATATGGCTGTCCAGTGCATAAAAAGATTTGGAGCGTATAGGACAGTTGGTGCCAGGGTGCCTTTGGCCTGGGCCATATAGCCAAAATATATGATCCCATCACGGTATTTAAAAAGAAATTGACAGTAGGACAGTGTTTTATGTTTTTGTTTTAATAAAAGTTCTAAATGTGCTTTATGAGTAGTGATTGACCCCAAGGGTGGCAACACAGTGAGGCTTTCTCCAGTCTGATTGTTTTATACTGTTCAATTCAACTTAAACCTAAACTCAACCTCAACCTAAGAAACGTCCTCTCACTGTTAACAGCGTTTATTTTCAGCAAACATTTGTATGAACATAACAAGATTCAACAACTGAGACATAAACTGAATAAGTTCCACAGACATGTGACTAACAGAAATGGAATAATGTGTCCCTGAACAAAGGGGGATCAAAACTAACAGTCAGTATCTGGTGTGGCCACCAGCTGCATTAAGTAATGCAGTGCATCTCCTCCTCATGGACTGCACCAGATTTGCCAGTTCTTGCTGTGAGATGTTACCCCACTCTTCCACCAAGGCACCTGCAAGTTCCCAGACATTTCTGGGGGGAATGGCCCTAGCCCTCACTCTCCGATTCCAACAGGTCCCAGACTTCCTCAATGGGATTGAGATCCGGGCTCTTCGCTGGTCATGGCAGAACACTGACATTCCTGTCTTGCAGGAAATCACACACAGAACAAACAGTATGGCTGGTGGCATTGTCATGCTGGAGGGTCATGTCAGGATGAGCCTGCAGGAAGGGTACCACATGAGGGAGGAGGATGTCTTCCCTGTAACGCACAGCGTTGAGATTGCCTGCAATGACAACAAGCTCAGTTCCGATGATGCTGTGACACACCGCTGTGACACATTCCTTCAATGATAAACGCGAATCTGACTGTCACCCCTTGTGAGACAAAACCATGACTCGTCAGTGAAGAGCACTTTTTGCCAGTCCTGTCTGGTCCTGCGACGGTGGGTTTGTGCCCATAGGCAACGTTATTGCCGGTGATGTCTGGTGAGGACCTGCCTTACAACAGGCCTACAAGCCCTCAGTACAGCCCCTCTCAGCCTATTGCAGACAGTCTGAGCACTGATGGAGGGATTGTGCATTCCTGGTATAACTCAGGCAGTTGTTGTTGCCATCCTGTACCTGTCCAGCAGGTGTGATGTTCGGATGTACCGATCCTGTGCAGGTGTTGTTAAACGTGGTCTGCCACTGCGAGCACGATCGGCTGTCCACCCTGTCTCCCTGTAGTGCTGTCTTAGGCGTCTCACAGTACAGACATTGCAATTTATTGCCCTGGCCATATCTGCAGTCCTCATGCCTCCTTGCAGTATGCCTAAGACACGTTCACGCAGGTGAGCAGGGACCCTGGGCATCTTTCTTTTGGTGTTTTTCAGAGTCAGTCGAGTTTTCCTATCTGTGACCTTAATTGCCTACTATCTGTAAGCTGTTAGTGTCTTAACAACCGTTCCACAGGTTCATTAATTGTTTATGGTTCATTGAACAAGCCTGGGAAACAGTGTTTAAACCCTTTACAATGAAGATCTGGGAAGTTATTTTGATTTTAACTAATCATCTCTGAAAGACAGGGTCCTGCAAAGGGGACTTTTTTGTTGTTGCTGTGTGTGTGTGTGTGTATGTGTGTGTGTGTGCGTGTGTGTGTCAAGACTGTGCAAAGCTGTAATCAAATATAAAATATGTTGTGATTTGTTTTAGCACTTTTTTTGGTTACTACATGATCCCATTTGTGTTATTTCATAGTTTTGATGTTTTTTCTATTATTATTGTTTCTATTAATTAAGAATAATTAAAAACCCTTGAATGAGTAGGTGTGTCCAAACTTTTAACTGGTACTGTACACTACACATGGCATATCACATTTAATAAACCAAACATTCAAATACCGTTATAGAAAGTAAAGTAAAAACCCAAACCAGTCCGTGCATCAATACCTGTATATAGTCAAATACGGTATTCAACCCAGCCCTAGGGTGCCTACCAATACCAATTCACCTGAAGAGGTGAGAGAGATGCCTTTAGGATGGTGTGGTTTTGTCAGGCTAAGTCAGGCTAACGTAAGGCCATCTCTCTGGGAACATAACCTGAGCCTAGCATGAACACCGTGTGAGCATAACATGAACACAGTGTTAGCCTAGCATGAACACAGTGTTAGCCTAGCATGAACACAGTGTTAGCCTAGCATGAACACAGTGTTAGCCTAGCATGAACACAGTGTTAGCCTAGCATGAACACAGTGTTAGCCTAGCATGAACACAGTGTTAGCCTAGCATGAACACAGTGTTAGCCTAGCATGAACACAGTGTTAGCCTAACATGAACACTGTGTTAGCCTAACAGGAACACAGTGTGAGCCTAGCATGAACACTGTGTGAGCCTAGCATGAACACTGTGTTAGCCTAGCATGAACACTGTGTTAGCCTAGCATGAACACTGTGTTGGCCTAGCATGAACACCGGGTTAGCCTAGCATGAACACTGTGTTAGCCTAGCATGAACACCGTGTTAGCCTAGCATGAACACTGTGAAGCCTAGCATGAACACCGTGTTAGCCTAGCATGAGCAACACTGTTCACTCCAAAAGGCAAGAAGGAAAATAATAGTTTTCCAGGTCTATGAAATGGAAACAGTGAAGCTGTTATAGTGTCTCTACTATATAAACCTTTCAAAGGAGGTCATGGCTGCTAAAATATAAATAGTTAATAGCCCCCTGACTGGCAGATAATAGACTTTCAGAGTCTAAACATAGACTTTAAGAGACAAGGTGGGCCACTTCTGGGGCTTTGTGGCCAAGCATTGCACCTGTCATAAACAGGTTAGACCTCTATAGAGTAGTTTAGAATTGGAGGGAGAATTATAGGAAACAACGGAAACACTTTCCACATGCCTTATAATGCATGGCTTACTTTCTTTTCAGGAAATAGGGATTGTAATAAAATCATAATGTAAATATTGATTTCATGAGATAAATATTTGGACCGAGCTGTCAAATATAATTTGGCCCTATCTGCAGTTATGAATAGCTTTCTGCGGATTAGCATAATATGGAGCTGTAGAGCTAAAACAAATGTGAGGCTAGCTCGTGGTTAGATTCATGACATTTATCAACTTCCCTCATAACAAACGCCTGTATAGAGGAGTTCTGTTCATAATAAGGTTTTCCAAGAGACTGGTAGACCCCTTTCTGTTTCTTAAAACATAGGGGGATGACGTTATTCTACACTGAAGAATCCGTTCTGTGTATAAAAAAAAACATGGGTTTAAATGCATATAACTGGATGAAAACACAATTCTGAGATAGTGACTGGCCTCCTCAGTAAGCATTGTGTATGCAGGAGCAGTGTATGAGTGACTGCTTGGGCCTGTCTGTCGTTATGTTCAGCTGGAAACATTACGTCTAACAGGGGAGCTCGTAAAACAGGGAATGGTCTCTCTATTTCTTAGTGTTCCCTTGTCTGAGCAGTGAACGTGATTAAATACGACCTGTGGTTGACACCTTTGGAAATCCCTCTAGATCCACATGTATTGCGTTCTTCCATTCTGGTTTATGACATTTTTCCTGGGATTGTTTTAGCTCAAACCATTATGTTAAACCTGAGCAAAATCTCCTGCCTGCCCTATTTTCTTCATATTTTGTGACATACTGTCACGCCCTGACCTTAGAGGGCCGTTTTATGTCTCTATTTGGTTAGGTCAGGGTGTGATTTGGGGTGGGCACTCTATGTTGTCTATTTCTTTGTTTTTGGCCGAGTATGGTTCCCAATCAGAGGCAGCTGTCTATCGTTGTCTCTGATTGGGAATCATACTTAGGCAGCCCAAGTTTCCCACTTTCTGGTGTGGGATCTTGTTTTTGTTAGTTGCTGGTTTAGCGCTACATTACTTTACGTGTTGTTTATCTTTCTTGTTTTTTTTGGTGTTCATTTAATAAATTCAAAATGTACGCCTACCACGCTGCGCCTTGGTCTCATTTTGACGACAGCCGTAAAACATATAGCAGCATCCGACTAGATGACAGTCACGCAGAGCATTGTCTGTCTGTCTGTGTCCAAAGAAATGCTTCCCTGGGGAAACATCATAGTTACATTGTGTTAAAGATACAGCATCGTCGTCACATGATCTGATCTCTTTATTCTCTCTGCCATTTCCTCTCCTTCCATTTATGTGCCTGTCAGAGTGTGTGTGGTTAGTATGTGCCTGTCAGAGAGTGTGTGTGGTTAGTATGTGCCTGTCAGAGTGTGTGTGGTTAGTATGTGCCTGTCAGAGTGTGTGTGGTTAGTATGTGCCTGTCAGAGTGTGTGTGTGTGGTTAGTATGTGCCTGTCAGAGTGTGTGTGTGTGTGGTTAGTATGTGCCTGTCAGAGTGTGTGTGTGGTTAGTATGTGCCTGTCAGAGTGTGTGTGTGTGGTTAGTATGTGCCTGTCAGAGTGTGTGTGGTTAGTATGTGCCTGTCAGAGTGTGTGTGGTTAGTATGTGCCTGTCAGAGAGTGTGTGGTTAGTATGTGCCTGTCAGAGAGTGTGTGGTTAGTATGTGCCTGTCAGAGTGTGTGTGTGGTTAGTATGTGCCTGTCAGAGTGTGTGTGTGGTTAGTATGTGCCTGTCAGAGAGTGTGTGTGTGTGGTTAGTATGTGCCTGTCAGAGAGTGTGTGGTTAGTATGTGCCTGTCAGAGTGTGTGTGGTTAGTATGTGCCTGTCAGAGAGTGTGTGTGGTTAGTATGTGCCTGTCAGAGAGTGTGTGTGGTTAGTATGTGCCTGTCAGAGTGTGTGTGTGGTTAGTATGTGCCTGTCAGAGAGTGTGTGTGTGTGGTTAGTATGTGCCTGTCAGAGAGTGTGTGGTTAGTATGTGCCTGTCAGAGTGTGTGTGGTTAGTATGTGCCTGTCAGAGAGTGTGTGTGGTTAGTATGTGCCTGTCAGAGTGTGTGGTTAGTATGTGCCTGTCAGAGTGTGTGGTTAGTATGTGCCTGTCAGAGTGTGTGGTTAGTATGTGCCTGTCAGAGTGTGTGGTTAGTATGTGCCTGTCAGAGTGTGTGTGGTTAGTATGTGCCTGTCAGAGAGTGTGTGTGGTTAGTATGTGCCTGTCAGAGTGTGTGTGTGTGGTTAGTATGTGCCTGTCAGAGAGTGTGTGTGTGTGGTTAGTATGTGCCTGTCAGAGTGTGTGTGTGTGGTTAGTATGTGCCTGTCAGAGTGTGTGTGGTCAGTTTGTGCCTGTCAGAGAGTGTGTGTGTGGTTAGTATGTGCCTGTCAGAGAGTGTGTGTGTGGTTAGTATGTGCCTGTCAGAGAGTGTGTGTGTGGTTAGTATGTGCCTGTCAGAGAGTGTGTGTGTGGTTAGTTTGTGCCTGTCAGAGTGTGTGTGGTTAGTATGTGCCTGTCAGAGTGTGTGTGGTTAGTATGTGCCTGTCAGAGTGTGTGTGGTTAGTTTGTGCCTGTCAGAGTGTGTGTGGTTAGTTTGTGCCTGTCAGAGTGTGTGTGGTTAGTTTGTGCCTGTCAGAGTGTGTGTGGTTAGTTTGTGCCTGTCAGAGTGTGTGTGGTTAGTTTGTGCCTGTCAGAGTGTGTGTGGTTAGTTTGTGCCTGTCAGAGAGTGTGTGTGTGGTTAGTATGTGCCTGTCAGAGAGTGTGTGTGTGGTTAGTATGTGCCTGTCAGAGTGTGTGTGGTTAGTTTGTGCCTGTCAGAGTGTGTGTGGTTAGTTTGTGCCTGTCAGAGTGTGTGTGGTTAGTTTGTGCCTGTCAGAGTGTGTGTGGTTAGTTTGTGCCTGTCAGAGAGTGTGTGTGTGGTTAGTATGTGCCTGTCAGAGAGTGTGTGTGTGGTTAGTATGTGCCTGTCAGAGTGTGTGTGGTTAGTATGTGCCTGTCAGAGTGTGTGTGGTTAGTATGTGCCTGTCAGAGTGTGTGTGGTTAGTTTGTGCCTGTCAGAGAGTGTGTGTGGTTAGTATGTGCCTGTCAGAGAGTGTGTGTGTGGTTAGTATGTGCCTGTCAGAGAGTGTGTGTGTGGTTAGTATGTGCCTGTCAGAGTGTGTGTGGTTAGTATGTGCCTGTCAGAGAGTGTGTGTGGTTAGTATGTGCCTGTCAGAGAGTGTGTGTGGTTAGTATGTGCCTGTCAGAGTGTGTGTGTGGTTAGTATGTGCCTGTCAGAGAGTGTGTGTGTGTGGTTAGTATGTGCCTGTCAGAGAGTGTGTGGTTAGTATGTGCCTGTCAGAGTGTGTGTGGTTAGTATGTGCCTGTCAGAGAGTGTGTGTGGTTAGTATGTGCCTGTCAGAGTGTGTGGTTAGTATGTGCCTGTCAGAGTGTGTGGTTAGTATGTGCCTGTCAGAGTGTGTGGTTAGTATGTGCCTGTCAGAGTGTGTGGTTAGTATGTGCCTGTCAGAGTGTGTGTGGTTAGTATGTGCCTGTCAGAGAGTGTGTGTGGTTAGTATGTGCCTGTCAGAGTGTGTGTGTGTGGTTAGTATGTGCCTGTCAGAGAGTGTGTGTGTGTGGTTAGTATGTGCCTGTCAGAGTGTGTGTGTGTGGTTAGTATGTGCCTGTCAGAGTGTGTGTGGTTAGTTTGTGCCTGTCAGAGTGTGTGTGGTCAGTTTGTGCCTGTCAGAGAGTGTGTGTGTGGTTAGTATGTGCCTGTCAGAGAGTGTGTGTGTGGTTAGTATGTGCCTGTCAGAGAGTGTGTGTGTGGTTAGTATGTGCCTGTCAGAGAGTGTGTGTGTGGTTAGTTTGTGCCTGTCAGAGTGTGTGTGGTTAGTATGTGCCTGTCAGAGTGTGTGTGGTTAGTATGTGCCTGTCAGAGTGTGTGTGGTTAGTATGTGCCTGTCAGAGTGTGTGTGGTTAGTTTGTGCCTGTCAGAGTGTGTGTGGTTAGTTTGTGCCTGTCAGAGTGTGTGTGGTTAGTTTGTGCCTGTCAGAGTGTGTGTGGTTAGTTTGTGCCTGTCAGAGTGTGTGTGGTTAGTTTGTGCCTGTCAGAGTGTGTGTGGTTAGTTTGTGCCTGTCAGAGTGTGTGTGGTTAGTTTGTGCCTGTCAGAGTGTGTGTGGTTAGTTTGTGCCTGTCAGAGTGTGTGTGGTTAGTTTGTGCCTGTCAGAGTGTGTGTGGTTAGTTTGTGCCTGTCAGAGAGTGTGTGTGTGGTTAGTATGTGCCTGTCAGAGAGTGTGTGTGTGGTTAGTATGTGCCTGTCAGAGTGTGTGTGGTTAGTTTGTGCCTGTCAGAGTGTGTGTGGTTAGTTTGTGCCTGTCAGAGTGTGTGTGGTTAGTTTGTGCCTGTCAGAGTGTGTGTGGTTAGTTTGTGCCTGTCAGAGTGTGTGTGGTTAGTTTGTGCCTGTCAGAGAGTGTGTGTGTGGTTAGTATGTGCCTGTCAGAGAGTGTGTGTGTGGTTAGTATGTGCCTGTCAGAGTGTGTGTGGTTAGTATGTGCCTGTCAGAGTGTGTGTGGTTAGTATGTGCCTGTCAGAGTGTGTGTGGTTAGTTTGTGCCTGTCAGAGAGTGTGTGTGGTTAGTATGTGCCTGTCAGAGAGTGTGTGTGTGGTTAGTATGTGCCTGTCAGAGAGTGTGTGTGTGGTTAGTATGTGCCTGTCACTGTGTATTGGTATTTATTAAGGATCCCCATTAGCTGCCAAGGCAGCAACTACTCATCCTGGAGTCCAGCAAAATTAAGGCAGTTTATACCATTTTAAAAACATTACAATACATTCAGACTGTGCCCTCAGGCCCCTACTCCACCACTACCACATATATACATACAAAATCCATGTTTACGTGTGTGTGTGTATAGTGCGTATGCTATCGTGTGTGTGTGTGTATATGCACCTATGTTTGTGTTGCTTCACAGTCCCCGCTGTTCCATAAGGTGTTTTTTTAACCTGTTGTTTAAATCTAATTTTACTGCTTGCATCAGTTACTTGATGTGGAATAGAGTTCCATATAGTCATGGCTCTATGTACAGTGCCTTGCGAAAGTATTCGGCCCCCTTGAACTTTGCGACCTTTTGCCACATTTCAGGCTTCAAACATAAAGATATAAAACTGTATTTTTTTGTGAAGAATCAACAACAAGTGGGACACAATCATGAAGTGGAACGACATTTATTGGATATTTCAAACTTTTTTAACAAATCAAAAACTGAAAAATTGGACGTGCAAAATTATTCAGCCCCCTTAAGTTAATACTTTGTAGCGCCACCTTTTGCTGCGATTACATCTGTAAGTCGCTTGGGGTATGTCTCTATCAGTTTTGCACATCGAGAGACTGACATTTTTTCCCATTCCCCTTTGCAAAACAGCTCGAGCTCAGTGAGGTTGGATGGAGAGCATTTGTGAACAGCAGTTTTCAGTTCTTTCCACAGATTCTCGATTGGATTCAGGTCTGGACTTTGACTTGGCCATTCTAACACCTGGATATGTTTATTTTTGAACCATTCCATTGTAGATTTTGCTTTATGTTTTGGATCATTGTCTTGTTGGAAGACAAATCTCCGTCCCAGTCTCAGGTCTTTTGCAGACTCCATCAGGTTTTCTTCCAGAATGGTCCTGTATTTGGCTCCATCCATCTTCCCATCAATTTTAACCATCTTCCCTGTCCCTGCTGAAGAAAAGCAGGCCCAAACCATGATGCTGCCACCACCATGTTTGACAGTGGGGATGGTGTGATGAGCTGTGTTGCTTTTACGCCAAACATAACGTTTTGCATTGTTGCCAAAAAGTTCAATTTTGGTTTCATCTGACCAGAGCACCTTCTTCCACATGTTTGGTGTGTCTCCCAGGTGGCTTGTGGCAAACTTTAAATGACACTTTTTATGGATATCTTTAAGAAATGGCTTTCTTCTTGCCACTCTTCCATAAAGGCCAGATTTGTGCAATATACGACTGATTGTTGTCCTATGGACAGAGTCTCCCACCTCAGCTGTAGATCTCTGCAGTTCATCCAGAGTGATCATGGGCCTCTTGGCTGCATCTCTGATCAGTCTTCTCCTTGTATGAGCTGAAAGTTTAGAGGGACGGCCAGGTCTTGGTAGATTTGCAGTGGTCTGATACTCCTTCCATTTCAATATTATCGCTTGCACAGTGCTCCTTGGGATGTTTAAAGCTTGGGAAATCTTTTGTATCCAAATCCGGCTTTAAACTTCTTCACAACAGTATCTCGGAGCTGCCTGGTGTGTTCCTTGTTCTTCATGATGCTCTCAAAGCTTTTAACGGACCTCTGAGACTATCACAGTGCCGGTGCATTTATACGGAGACTTGATTACACACAGGTGGATTGTATTTATCATCATTAGTCATTTAGGTCAACATTGGATCATTCAGAGATCCTCACTTGAACTTCTGGAGAGAGTTTGCTGCACTGAAAGTAAAGGGGCTGAATAATTTTGCACGGCCAATTTTTCAGTTTTTGATTTGTTAAAAAAGTTTGAAATATCCAATAAATGTCGTTCCACTTCATGATTGTGTCCCACTTGTTGTTGATTCTTCACAAAAAAATACAGATTTATATCTTTATGTTTGAAGCCTGAAATGTGGCAAAAGGTCGCAAAGTTCAAGGGGGCCGAATACTTTCGCAAGGCACTGTATTACTGTGCACCTCCCATGTATTCCTGTGCGCCTCCCTCTGGACTTGTGGACTGTGAAGAGACCTCTGGTGGCATGTCTGGTGGGGTATGCATGGGTGTGTGCCAGTAGTTCAAACAGACAGCTCAGTGCATTCAACATATCAATGCCTCTCATAAATATAGGCAGTGATGAAGTCAATCTCTCCTCCACTTTGAGTCAGGAGAGACTGACATGCATATTGTTAATATTGGCTCTCTGTGTACATCCAAGGGCCAGCCGTGCTGCCCTGTTGTGAAACAATTGCAATTGCAAGTCCTTTTTTGTGGCACCTGACCACACGACTGAACAGTAGTCCAGGTGCGACAAAACTAGGGCCTGTAGGACCTGCTTTGTTGACAGTACTTCTCCCCATCCTAGCTACTGTTGTTTTGTTATGTTTTGACCATGACAGTTTCCAATCCAGGGTAACTCCAAGCAGTTTAGTCACCTCAACTTGCTCAATTTCCACATTATCTATTACAAGATTTAATTGAGGTTTAGGTTTTAGTGAATGATTTGTCTCAAATACAATGCTTTTAGTTTTAGAAATATTTAGGTCTAACTTATTCCTTGCCATCCACTCTGAAACTAACTGCAACTCTTTGTTCAGTGTTGCAGTCATTTCAGTTGCTGTAGTAGCTGACATCTACAGTCGTGGCCAAAAGTTTTGAGAATGACACAAAAATTAATTTTCACAAAGTCTGCTGCCTCAGTGTCTTTAGATATTGTTGTCAGATGTTACTATGGAATACTAAAGTATAATTACAAGCATTTCATAAGTGCCAAAGGCTTTTATTGACAGTTACATGAAGTTGATTCAAAGAGTCAATATTTGCAGTGTTGACCCTTCTTTTTCAAGACCTCTGCAATCCGCCCTGGCATGCTGTCAATTAACTTCTGGGCCACATCCTGACTGATGGCAGCCCAGTCTTGCATAATCAATGCTTGGAGTTTGTTAGAATTTGTGGGGTTTTGTTTGTCCACCCGCCTCTTGAGAATTGACCACAAGTTCTCAATTGCATTAAGGTCTGGGGAGTTTCCTGGCCATGAACCCAAAATATGGATGTTTTGTTCCCCAAGCCACTTAGTTATCACTTTTGCCTTATGGCTAGGTGCTCCATCATGCTGGAAAAGGCATTGATTCGTCACCGAACTGTTCCTGGATGGTTGGGAGAAGTTGCTCTCGGAGGATGTGTTGGTACCATTCTTTATTCATGGCTGTGTTCTTAGGTAAAATTGTGAGTGAGCCCACTCCCTTGGCTGAGAAGCAACCCCACACATGCATGGTCTCAGGATGCTTTACTGTTGGCATGACACAGGACTGATGGTAGCACTCACCTTGTCTTCTCCCTGGACAAGCTTTTTCCGGATGCCCCAAACAATCAGAAAGGGGATTCATCAAAGAAAATGACTTTACCCCAGTCCTCAGCAGTCCAATCCCTGTACCTTTTGCAGAATATCAGTACCAGTACCTTTAGCAGAATATGCAGTTTGTGCCTGTCACTGTGGTTAGTATGTGCCTGTCAGTGTGTGTGTGTGTGGTTAGTATGTGCCTGTCACTGTGGTTAGTATGTGCCTGTCAGTGTGTGTGTGTGTGTGTGTGTGGTTAGTATGTGCCTGTCACTGTGGTTAGTATGTGCCTGTCAGTGTGTGTGTGTGTGTGGTTTGTATGTGCCTGTCACTGTGGTTAGTATGTGCCTGTCAGAGTGTGCGTGGTTAGTTTGTGCTGATGCCCTGCAGAGGCAGAAACCATTTACTTCAGTCACTGTTCTTCTTGGCACTCCTGTAACAAGGATGTCTTTTCCCCTGTTGTTGCCTCTGCCCTGCTACGGCATGCATATTAGGACATCCTCAGTTCTCAGCCTCAACTCTCATCTGTACCCTAGTCATCTCTCAACCCTGTACTATTTAATCTCCTAAACTGCGCCTGAGGATGTCCTAATGTGGTTGCCCTACTGCCCTTCTATTTGAAGATCTATGGTGACTCAGGGGATGGGGAAGCAACAGCTTGTCATATTGTCTAACTCCTCAGTTCTTAGAATAAGAGAAAAGTGACAGCTGTTCTCCTCAAATGGCCTTCACTGGCTTCAATAAACTAGCAGTGACAGTTATGACCACAGTATCCAGTCATTCTCTGCTAAAGGGACCTAATGCTATGAACTGCAGTTTGACCTAGCCCTGTCAGACCTCCTCATTGGTTACTGCTTCAATTACATTCAGCATAAATAACACTGATAGGTCAGTATGACATTTCAGTGGACCAGGTATCAGGACCATTTTTTTTTTTGCCTGATGAAAAAGGACGTACAAATACTGTCTGTGATGCAGCTCTGGGGCAAGGTACTGATTACATCCTGACTACAAATACTGTCTGTGATGCAGCTCTGGGGCAAGGTACTGATTACATCCTGACTACAAATACTGTCTGTGATGCAGCTCTGGGGCAAGGTACTGATTACATCCTGAAAGGCTGCTGCAGACAGACACTCCCCTCACCCAGTAAATCACATCATATGGAGAGAGTACACAGGTAGAAGACTCTCTCCCTTTCTTTCTCTCTCTCCCTCTCTTTCTCTCTCTCCCTTTCCATTTCTGTCTATCTT